>NC_066620.1:186438945-186721075 GCF_025201925.1 Gopherus flavomarginatus
TTTTCAGCACAGAGGACTCCTTTTCGGAATAGTGTCAGAGGGGTAGCCGGGTTAGTCTGGATCTGTAAAAGCAGCAAAGAATCCTGTGGCACCTTATAGACTAACAGACGTTTTGGAGCATGAGCTTTCGTGGGTGAATACCCACTTCGTCAGATGCATGTAGTGGAAATTTCCAGGGGCAGGTATATATATACATATGCAGGCAAGCTAGAGATAATGAGGTAGTTCAATCAGGGAGGATGAGGCCCTGTTCTAGCAGTTGAGGTGTGAAAACCAAGGGAGGAGAAACTGGTTTTGTAATTGGCAAGCCATTCACAGTCTTTGTTTAATCCTGAGCTGATGGTGTCAGCTCAGGATTAAACAAAGACTGTGAATGGCTTGCCAATTACAAAACCAGTTTCTCCTCCCTTGGTTTTCACACCTCAACTGCTAGAACAGGGCCTCATCCTCCCTGATTGAACTACCTCATTATCTCTAGCTTGCCTGCATATGTATATATATACCTGCCTCTGGAAATTTCCACTACATGCATCTGACGAAGTGGGTATTCACCCACGAAAGCTCATGCTCCAAAACGTCTGTTAGTCTATAAGGTGCCACAGGATTCTTTGCTGCTTTTCGGAATAGACTCTCCCCAGAGTCTTTTGCCAAGATATTTTTGGTAGTAGCAGCCCATGTGAGACATTGTGGTCCCATTATCTTCCTCTGCCTCGACAACTGGCACCAAGTCCCGCCAGGAAGTCGATGCATCAGCTCGCTGGGAGTCAGCATAAACATGGGAAAATGTGTTGTGTTGTTCTCTCCTCCCTCCCACCAGTCTTTGAACTTCATCAAGGCAAACTTGAATTCTGTCACTGCAAGAGAGTTCCTGCCCAGGACAGGTTCCAGGCCATGAGCAAATCATAGCTCACCTCGCAAACAAGGCTGAAATACAGGTCAAGTCCTATATGTGTCTCCTAGGTCATATGGCCTCATGCACCTACATCACCCCATTTTGAAGACTCCACCTTTTGTTGCCTTCAGACGTGGCTGTAATCAATATCATGTCTCCTTTGCTGTGGTCGACAAATCCTCATCAGGTATGCGTGGGCGTACCCTTTCACCCTTCCTCTCCAGACAGGACCATTATTACAGATGCATCCCTATGAGATTGGGGAGCCCACATGAACAGCCACACTGCACAAGATACCTGGATGTCTTGAGAGTTCAGGATGCTCATCAGTATTCTGGAGTTGTGTGCAGTCCAGAAGGCATGTGAGTCCTTTCTTCCATTCATCTACACTCAGCATGTCCTTATAAATGTCAGACAACGTTAAGACTGTCTTCTACATCAGCAAGCTGGGTGGAGTGAGATCCACCTCCCTGTGTGCAGAAGCAATCAGCCTCTGGAATTGGTGCATCAGCAATCAAATCACCCTATCAGCAACCTACCTTCTGGGAAAGCAAAGTCTGCTTGCAAATTCCCATAGCAGACATTTTACAGTCAACCATGAGCGGGAGGTCCATGACTTGGTACTGTCCAATATTTTCATTCTTGGGGGAACCCCAACCAGGGATCTTTCACCTCTCAAGAAAACAGAAAATGCACCACATATTGCTCCAGAGGAGCTCTTCGTCACAACTCCCAGTGTGATGCTCTGTATCTTCCTTGGTCAAACCACCTCAATTATGCCTTCCCTCTGCTACCGCTCCTGCCATGAGTTCTATGCAAAATCTATCAGGACAGAGAAGGGGTCATCTTGATCCTGGGCCCTTCTGGTTTCCCAACCTCCTTTGCATGTCATCTCAACCACCAATCATCGTCCCAACATTTCCCAAGCCCCTGACCCATTGGAACAGCAAGATGAGGCAACCTGAGCTGTGTCCACTCCACCTCAGGTCTTGGTATTTGGATGGGCATCATCCTTAGAACGTTCATGTTCCACAGCTATATGAGAAACCCTCTTTAATAGTAAAAAGGACTCTACTAGAAAACATAACTTAATTAAGTGAAAGTGCTTTCTTTTTGGGCCCATCAAAGTGGCATTCTCCCAGAAACTGCACATATTCCTCTCATCTTGTACCATATCCTATCTTTGAGGATATCGGGTTTGTCCATCAGCTCCTTCCGAGTCCACTTGGCTGTGATCAGTGCCTATGATCCACTTTCTTGGGACTACTTGATCTTCACACATCCACAGACAAATAGATTCTGCAAAGGTTAATAACTTTCCCACCTATTCAGAAGCCTACTCCCCAGTGGGACTTAAACACTGTTCTTTCAGTACTCACATGTCCCCACTTTGAACCTTTAGTTTCTTGCTTCATGTGTCTCCTTTTCAGGAAGATTGCTTTTCATGTAGCCATCATCTCAGCTAGAAGGGTTGGCGAATTTGGAACAATGATAGCAGATCCTCTGTACATTGTATTCCATAAGGATATGGTTTCATCGCATCTACTCCCCAGATTCACCTCTGAGTAGTTTTGGAATTTCACCTTAACCAATCATTCACTTTTCTGTGTTTTTCCCAAAACTGCATGCTTTTTACCTGCAGAGAACAAATCAGTTGGGAAGTACCTGAGACTATTCATTGTTATAGCAGAGTCAGAGGGTGTGTCCTCTCTATGCTGAGAATCTCCAAATGGATCTCTGGCTGCATTCTCTTCCATCAGCTATCGAACCTCCCTCACCCTCACTACTCCCCATGGGGTAAGATTTCATTCCACCCGAGGGTAAGCAACAACTGTGGCATCTCTTCAGAAGGTACCACTCCTGGACATCTGTAAAGCGGCCACATGGGGCTCTGTTCACATTTCTCTGGTGCAGTATGCATGCATAACCCACAGTGGAATACAGATAGGGACCACCCATCTCAAAGAACCTCCAGTTATATGTAAATAATATCCTCATACCAGCTTGGTTTTATAAAATTTGTTTGCATATTGTAAAGCCTTATTTTCTTGTATCAGATTGATAGGTTAAACTGATAACCATGCTTATTCTTATGACCTGTTAAGTTCTTTTCGATCTATGTTATGCATTATTCTGTCTTTGCAAATTTCTTTACCAGATTATTTAAATTAATTTTGGTCCACAGAAGCAATAACTTCTCTCATTTAATTTGATTTCTGATTTAATTGCTCTAGGAAAGTGTATAGATAGTTTTTGTTTGTAGTGATGTGTGTGATTCCTGGATTTCAGCCATCAAGATGGTGTCCTCATACACTGGAGGGAGGGGGAGCTATTTTGGGGAGAAAATTGATAAATTTTTTGACATCTCCGTTGCCCTTTTACGTTTTTTTTTTTTAGGAAGACCTATTGTTAGATTTTACTTTTAATGAAACATGCCACTTTTATTCAAAGAGAAATTGATAATGGGAAAGAGGATCCCTGTCTGGAAGTGCTGAATCTTGGGACTACATACTATTTTGATTGTCTTGCTTTTAGGATGTCTTTGGTAGCTCATCCTGCGCTCTTCCCCCGCCCCTCCCCCGAAAAAAAGGAAAGAAAAGAAAAAGAAGAGTATATGCTTATTTTTAGAGAGTTCTGTAGTGAACTGTTTATTCTCCAGCAGTGTGGCTTTATAATATATGGGAGAGAAGAGAATTACTTGTTTTTCTAAAGGAACTATAGTAATAATAATAGTAGAGCCACACTTTCCCTCCCTCCTGCCTACTAGAAGTAGTAATGGAAATATTACTAGAATGGAAATGATTTCATTTGATGAGAAATATTCTACTGATCAAGGCAGCTATTGCCTTTGTTATGTCTGTTCCCTTCAGACAATTATTACGGTAAGTTAACCAGAGGTGATTTATAAAATGGTACTAGACTCATCCTTTACAGTTAGACTCCCTTCACTTTCACCCTACACCTAATTACACCCATTCTGTCAATAGGTAAGGGAGTCTAGGTTACGTACTCGGGAACTAGAAAAAAATATAAATTAAAGTATTCCTTGCCCTACTCTTGTCTGATACCCCAAAAATATGGGTGCTAGCCAGTTTTGGAAACTTTGTGGTCATACTCAGATGTCTTGTAATAGAATAGTATGCTTAGCTGCAGGCAGATTCTACCTACAGACAAGCAAATTCTTAATCCATATGCATCTTACTAAGGGATATTACTTTGTGTGTTTTTTATCTTTAAATAGGCTAACCGACCTCCTGCAAAACTCAATCTGTTAACTTGCCAAGTGAAAACAAACCCAGAGGAGAAAAAATGTTTTGACCTCATATCACGTAGGTTTGTTGTTTAGTTCCTTAGGTCTTTACCTCTAGTAAACATCCAAGGTTCAAAGATTATTTCAGAAAATGTATCAGATTTAAAATATTAGTTTAATGTATGTGCAATATGTTACCGTTATGACATTCCCTCTTTAAAACTCTTTGCCTTTCATCTCTTTCTCATAATGTTTCTTACTAAACTTGTTCATTCGCAAAACTATTCATATTTAAACATGGGCTTGTTCCTTCATTTCACATTATCTTACATCATCCTTCAGTGGGGTCACAGTGCTGAAGTAGTAACAACTGCAATGTTTCCAAGATCAGTTATGATGTCCTAATTGGAGAGTAATTAGTTCAATACAGACTCAAACAAAAGACTTAGAGCTGTGACAGAAAATTTCTTTATTAAATTATATTAGTGTCGTTAATAATCACAGAAAAAGCAATGAAAAATACTTTTCCTAAAAATTAATTTGATTTTGATTGATTGATTTTGCTTAATTGTAAAATGCCCAAATTAAGGATACAAAATATCAACATTAAAGACTTGTATTATAAAACTTATACTAGGATTAAATGTAATTGAATAGTGGAGTTTTTTCTTTTGTTTGAGTATTCTGAATATTTTTATGTTGTTTTTATTAAGTTAATAAAATGCATGCGGTACATATTACAAGAATATGTACATGTATACTATAAAATGGGTGAAACTTACAATTTTTTCCTATGTTACCTATCATTAATATCTCAAATGTACACAGTGGACCAAATTTTCTGCGTGTTTAAGTGGGGGAAATGCTATTGAAATCAATGGACCTGTATCTGTTTACACCAGCAAAAATATGGCTTTCATATTCAGCTTTATCCCATTGAAATGTTCATTTTCTGTTTTTATATAAACGTAACAAAGAACGAACCATAACATAGTAAAACCTTTTTCCAGGATTGAGGCGGGGGGAAGGAGGAGGAAACTAAAAATAGATTCACGTGTTCCAAATGGAGTGGCTGACATAATGGACTGATCCACTGTAGAGTTCCAACTTTTATATCTAGAATGGATGTAACTTTTCAGATATATTAAGAGTAAATCTTGTAGGCCAGTATCTCTGTTGACTTCCTCAAACTAAAAATATATTGTAATCTGTACAGTGTTACACTTGAATAATTCAAGGCCAGGGTCTCATTTTTTTTTAATAACTATCCTGTTTACCAGTAACCAAAGCTGTTAACTCCTCCACAAGAAGGTGCACCTTAATAACTTCTGGTATTTTTATTTTGTTTTTAAACCCAGTTGTTTCCTGATAAAATATAATTGCACAATTAGCTTTTTTTGCTTTTGGAAACCTCTGGATTATTTTATACCAGTGTGTGTCCTCTACCCCTATGTTTAAGATTTTGAATAAAAGAGTCATGTTTAACTACTTTACAAATAATCAGTCTAGACCTAGCTACATACATGGGATAGACCCTAATTCTGCAATTTAGTCATCTGAGTAGATTCCTGTTTCCCTGCAGAATTCCATTGATTTCAAGTCACTGAGGTTTTGCAGGGACTTAAGGCAGGTTTTCACTACCCACCGGATTGGCGGGTAGTGATTGATCTATCGAGGGTTGATTTATTGTGTCTAGTGTAGACTCAATAAAATCGATCCCCGATTGCACTCCCCGTTGACTCTAGAACTCCGGCTCACGAGAGGAGGAAGTGGAGTTGACGGGGGAGCGGCAGCGGTTGACTTGCCGCCGTCCTCATGGCCAGGTAAGTCGACCTAAGATACGCCGAGTTTAGCTACACTATTTGCATAGCTGAAGTTGTGTATCTTAGGTTGATCCCCCCTCCGCTAGTGTAGACTTGGGCTCGGAGTTCTGCTCACACAGAATTAATTGCAAGACAAGGGACTTTGTTTGCTAACATTAAAAATTTTATCAAAAAAGACACACATTTTTTTACCTTAATATTTAACTAAGTTGTGGTATCAAGGGGTAAAATTTCCAGAAGTGCCTATGTGACGTTGGAGCCTAGTCCCATTTTCAAAAGTGACTTTAGCATTTAGGAGCCTAAGTCCCACTGACTTTCAGTGAGGCTTAATTTCTTAAATCATGAAAGCACTTCAGAAATTTTTACCTTGTATTGTTATTTGTTTTGGTGTACAAGTTATGAATTATAATGATGATTTGCATCACTCTTCAATAAGCACTGCACCCTTCCACACCTTTGCTCCTATGTCTTTCTCTTTTCTTTCCTTCTACTCTGCCTCTTATAGTTTCTTTATTTTCCATTCTCTTTCCAAAGCTGTATTTGCTGGTTGGCAGTGGGTTTCAACAGCACTTATCGAACATAGCACCGGCTTGTTGATTTTTTTTTCTTCCAATTTTTTAAAAAAGAAAAACAAAAGATTTGGAATTTTAAATTCAATCTTATTTTGTCTTTTTAAGTAAAAAGCAAACATACTGAAGTGCTTATCTTGGGGAAGAGGCATAACCTCAAATGTAATTCCATCTCCTTTTTCCCTCCTTCATTTGGTATCCACTCTCCATAATTTTGGCAACATTCTTGATCCTGAATTTTGTCTTTATATAATTTGCTTGCAAAACTGCCTATCACCACTTCTTTACCACTGCCTCTACTCAACTGTTGATGTCATCGTTTATATTTTCATCTCCTCTCACCATATCTGTTGCACCTCCCTTCTCTGTGAATTCCCAAGTCCCACTTCATCAGCATATGCAGACTATTGCTGTGGACCTTATCCCATGTACAGAGAAGAGTAGTCACCTCATAATTTCCCCCAATCATTCCACTGTTTCTTTTTATATTAGGATTCAGTTACAAAAAATGCCCTCTTTTGTGTTAAAACCCTCTGCAGACTTGCTCCAGCCTACATTTAAAATTCAGCACCTATTTACCCTGTTTCTCACTAGGTACTGGCTTCCTTTCTGTCCCTTCACACAATCTCACCGTTCTTGGCATGAGAGCCTTCTCTACAGTTTCTCTCAGCTGGAACAGCTTTTTCCTTATCTCTGTGCCTTGATGACTTTGCCACTCATGTAAATGATAGATGAAATCCTCTTTTTCTCTGTTTCTTGCTTTACTTACATAATTCTTCTTCTCCTTTAGCTGTTTTTTTGTTTGCATTAATTCTATATTCTGTATTACATAACTCTTTAAAATTTTTATTTCTTTTCCAAGGACATAGTCAATTGTAAATTTGTTATTATAGAATTATGGTAATGATGTTATAGTTATCGAAGCAGAGGAAAGTCCTTAATGTCCGATTTTTTTAAATATTTGCATTTGGTTGAAATTCCTAATATCTGCTCTTAGTGCAGAGGTGAACTTTTGTGTGTGTGTGCCTGAAAACTTTAATAAAAGTCCATTAGGCCATTTTTGAGTTACCAAGGCAGAAAATTCACTCATAAATTTTCAGATCCTTCTTATGTGCTCAGATGACTTAAAAAAAAAATTGTTTGGCTTTTTTTATTCGCTCCCCATGGACTTGTCTTCACTTGTCTTCTTTGCAAAAGTTATTATTTTATCCTGTGGCTTGTATGGTAAAGGCACAACTTCTAAATGATGAAGTCAGTTTCTAAAGGAAGACAGCTGCTATTTTAAAAACTGCAATATGAAGGCGCAGTGAGGATGGCTTCTAAACAAAGATGTAAATATATAATATACATAATATCGGTAAAATCCACCCCTATCCAGAAGGTCTGTTGAACCACTTAAGACCTCCACACAGTGGTGAATGTCACCTAAATGTGATTTTTTTTTCCCCACCCAATTACCGCCTTTCCAGTGGTGAGAAAAGAAAGGTCAATAGTCAATTATAAGCAAATTATAGCATTTTTGAGACCATATCTCTATATTCAGTATTCAATATTGGGTCAATATATATTGTTATGCAGATGACAGAACCTATCACTTTCAAGCAGAAGATGAACAAGAGTGTCAAATGTGAGTTACTTCACTACTTTTGTTTCTGGTGTTGCTATTCTACTGTTACGTTTCATTAAACTTTAGACGCCTATAACATTTTGAACAGCAAAATATTGCTATTGTTTTTAGATGGACATCTGTGCTACAGAACAGCAAAGAAGAAGCTTTAAATAATGCATTCAAAGGTGATGATAACACAGGAGAAAATAATATTGTCCAAGAACTGACAAAAGAAATTATATCTGAGGTTCAGAGGATGACAGGAAATGATGTGTGTTGTGACTGTGGAGCACAAGGTGACTAATTTAAAGTATTCTTTCAGTACATTTCTAATTGGTAAAATTATATTTCTATTAAGAGTGTTTAAGCTGTTGATTGATATTATTCCCTTTTCTCTTGAATTCAGTTACCTATCTAGCAGAATACGCTAATAGCGTAATTGTAGAAGTTCATTAAATGGATTTGCTATATCCTATTGTCAGTTTAAAAAAAAGCTTTTTGCCTTTCTCCTATAGATTCTGATAATTAGCCAGGCTAATGTTACTTTTGATGCAGTAATTACAATATATATTATCGTTGAGCCCTCCATTATATAATTTAAATTTTACTGTAAATTCGGTAAAACTGGAAGTCACACTAGGATATTACATACATTCTGTTAATAATTTTTGTTAATATTTATTTTTTAATTGTTCTGTTTGACTTTGAGAACTGGCCAGAGGATGATTCTGAGACTGTACGCTCATTTGAAAACAGTGCACCTGCTTTCCTGTGCTTTGCAGTGTGTAATTTTCCCTCTTGATTGGTATTGTTGATCAGTGAAATTCTGTTGTAATCCTTTTTAAACAGTTTTTAATTCCTGCTGTTCCCACTTTCTTCTATATGACATAGCTCAGAAGCACTACTTCCTTTAGTGACTGTCACTTTAGCTGAAAACACCAGATCTTGTTTTTCTTTTCGTTTCACTGATCTGAATCAGTAGTAACTCAATTAGTTAGTTTGATGTATAACTGTGTAGCATGACAGGCACTCACTGCTGCTGTGCCTCCTGCTGGTCATCCGGGAATTAGCTCAGTTCCAGCCTCGGGGCGCCTCCTGTTAGCTGGTGTCTTCCTACTGGTGCCTACTTTCTCCTGATCTCCACCACTGAGCACTTCAGGCTCTCTGTCCCTCCCAGACCCTGGTGCCCCTTACCTTGTGGTGCTGCCCCACAGCAGTGCCCCCACACTCTGGGTCTTCCCTCCCAAGGACACCTCAATCCCCTAAGCCCATCTCTCCTCAGTGACCCACTGCCAGTCCTTGTCTAGCCCCTTCCCTCAGGGGCAAACTGCAGTCTGAAGTGGCCACTCATCATCGGCAAAGGGTTTGGACCTGCCGTCTTTCTGGCCCCAGATGCTTCCCTGCAGCCCTACTACCTCCCCTGGCCTTTAGGAAGACCTCAGCCTGGGGACTCACCAGGCTAGAGCTCCCCAGCTCTGCCTGCCTTTTCCCAGCCCTGCCCTGTCTCAGGGCTTGGCTACACTGGAGAGTTGCAGCGCTGCTGGTGGGTTTACAGCGCTGCAACTTACTCACTGTCCACACTTGCAGGGCACATACAGCGCTGCATCTCCCTGGCTGCAGCGCTGGCTATACTCCTGCTCTGCCTGGGGTTTAACGATTGCAGCGCTGGTGATGCAGTGCTGCTCCGCCGGTGTGGCCACCAAAAGCGCTGTAATTGGCCTCCAGAGGTATTCGGAGGTATCCCAGAATGCCTGTTCAGCCACTCCCAACAGCGCTGCAAATGCTGCAGATGTGGCCGCACTGCAGCGCTGGTAGCTGTCAGTGTGGCCACACTGCAGCGCTTTCCCTACACAGCTGTACGAAGACAGCTGTAACTCCCAGCGCTGTACAGCTGCAAGTGTAGCCATACCCTCTGATACCCTGCTTACACTCCCAGGCAGCCCAGTTCTCTCTGCTCCTCAGCTGGAGCAAGAGTCTCTTACTCCCTCAGCCTGACCTTTTATCAGGGTCAGATGGACCCTAATTGGGTATGGCCACCCTGGTGGCTGTTTACCCAACCAGCCTCGCTTGGCTGCCTTTAACCTTTTTCTAAGTGGAGCGGGATGACCACCCACTACAAACTGGTATGAGAAGAGTCAGTCCTCCTGCCTCTGAAAGGGCTAGTTCAGTGGAGCTGGGGTCAAACGTTAAAGAGTTACAGTACTGTTTAGATCTTAACAAATGAATGATTTTCATTTGAAGTGTAGGGAAAAGAAGAAAGGGAGAAAGTTGTGGAGAGATGAGTATTAGGTAGAGAGAGATTCCTTAATCTCTCTGTAATGTTTTCTTGAGGATCCTTTGTGTCATGGTGAAGTATTTATTTTCATGTTACTGCTGTTGCCCTTAGACTAAAATATATACTCCAGAAAACAAAAATGGGCAGCTAGGTATTATTATTACTTATATTACAATAGCAGCCTCAGGCCCTAATATGGAGTTTTGTCCCATAATGTTAGCTACTGTACAAATACAGCCCCCAATCCTGCAAAGACTGAGGCACATGAGTAACTGTATACATAAGAGCAATTCCATTAAGGGGCCACAGAGGTAGACACAGACTCCTTCCTAAGGAATTTAACATCTAAAGCTCACATTTTGACTTCATTTCCATATTATTAATCTTTACAGTGGAATCATTACCTAACCAAACTTTAGTTCTATGCTTTTTTTTTCCTTTGCTTCAGATCCTACCTGGCTTTCAACAAATCTGGGAATTCTGACTTGCATTGAATGTTCAGGAATCCATAGAGAACTTGGTGTTCACTACTCCAGAATGCAGTCACTCACATTAGATGTGCTGGGAACATCTGAACTTTTGGTAAATGTTTTTATTAATTTATAAAATCGTAGGAAAATAGTGAGCAAGTTCCACTCCCTGTATATTTTTGTCATTTTAATTGTATTCTTTCAGACTTTGAAGTTACTTCTTGAAAAATACAAGCAAGAAATGTTCCTTTCTCAAATTAAAGTTCACTGGAAAACATTGTATTACTGAAGAAACTGTTTGTCTGGTATTAGAATTTGTATTAATAAAAGAGTGATTGTTTTTGGTGCTTAACAGGGCTGTCTTTACAGTAAGTTCCTTTTAAAAAAGAATACAACTATATGGCACTTAAATAGTGCCTTTCATGTGAGGAATTCAGGTACTTCTGCACTGTTTACCTCTAACTTTACGTTGAATCTTTCAGCAGAGAATTTCAAAGTGTTTTTTAAACTTCAAGAAAATCCATTTAAGTTAACTTCAATGGGCTTTGGATCAGGTACTTAATCGTGAAGACAACTCTTGAGGGAAAGGAAGGTATTGTCTCGGTTTTAGAGATGGGTAAACTGAGACCCATATAACTTGTTCAAGGTCAAACAGTCAGTCGCAGAGCTAGGACTAAAACCCCCAAGTCCTGATTTCCATTTATCTTGTTCTCTGACTACACAGTGCTTATGGCTAGTTACTGAACATATCTGTTTGAAACGTAGGTATTTATTTTTAACAGCTTGCCAAGAATATTGGGAATGCTGGTTTTAATGAAATTATGGAGTTTTGTCTGCCAGCTGATGAGACTGTCAAACCTAATCCAAGCAGCGATATGTAAGTATAGATCCTTTACTTGTTGAAAACAGAAAGTATTTAAATTGGCATCAGGAATGTCTTCTGTGCTGCTTAACGTGTTTTTGCACTCCATGTTGGGTGACTGTTGGTTTGATTTTCACCACAAATGTAAACCTTTTTCTGGTGCCTTAATGATCAGTAAAGTATGCATTCACCTCATTTCCCCCTACCTCTGATTCTGCAGTAGTGAAGGTTATGTGTTACTAAGTCCCTCCATTATACCTTACGAGTTATGGGACAAACTCACACTGACTGATGGGGATGTTGAAGTCCCCAGAGCATGGCTATAGTAGGAGACCAAGGATTGAAGCCCATGTTATCTCCTACACTGTTAAATACAAAAAGACACTAAAATGAAGAACAACCTACTGAGAAAAGAACAAGAGTACTTGTGGCACTTTAGAGACTAACAAATTTATTTGAGCATAAGCTTTCATGGGCTATAGCCCACTTCTTCAGATGCATAGAATGGAACATATATTGAGGACACACACACACACACACACACACACACACCATGAAAAGGTGGAAGTTGTCTTACTAACTCTGAGAGGCCAATTAAGTAAGAGAGAGAACTTTTGAAGTGATAATCAAGACAGTTTGATTCTCATATCAAACTGTCTTGATTATCACTTCAAAAGTTCTTTCTCTTACTTAATTGGCCTCTCAGAGTTGGTAAGACAGCTCCCACCTTTTCATGGTTTCTGTATGTGTATATATATCTCCTCAATATATGTTCCATTCTATGCATCCGAAGAAGTGGACTGTAGCCCGCGAAAGCTTATGCTCAGATAAATTTTAGTCTCTAAGGTGCCAGAAGTACTCCTGTTCTTTTTGCGGATACAGACTAACACAGCTGCTACTCTGAAGCCTGGTGAGAGTCACTGAGCACCTTCATTACCCAATGACTTTAACTGAAGGGCTCAGTACCTTGTAGAATCAGGGTCTGAAAGTCCCAGCTTCACCCACTCCCTTTCCCTACTGCATGAACTGAGAGAGAAAAAAATTGTCTCACGGTGAAGTGAGCTCCCTAAGAGTCAGAAGCTGCCCTGGCTCAGCAGTATGATATCAGGGAACGCTAGCCATCTGGCTTTTCTCTGTTGCCCACCATTTTTTTTAGTTTGGTGCTGTAAGGAAGATGCAATTTAACAGAAAACAAATTAAAAAACAAAGCTGTTTTTTCATATTAATGATTCATATCGATGAAAAGCATTTGCACTGTCATCTGTTTAAAGGATAGGAAATTAATCTGTGTGATACAGCTCATCTGCCCAACTAAATCTCCTGGGATATGTGCAAAATAACAGTCTGCAAAAATACCAGATAATCTTTTTAGGCGGGTGGCCCAGATAAAACAATCTGTTGAGTTAAAAGCAACTTCTAACAAAACACTTCATATGAATCTGATTTTACATCTGAATTCTAATTGAAATTGTTACCCACCAACAGTTAAGAATGTGCATTCAACGGTTGTACTACAAATAACATTGTGAGGAACTCTCAAATAAATCTGAGAGGCTAAGCACTGTGAAAGAAAGGGGAAGGGTTAAACAAAATGAAAATCTAAGGACAAGAGAAGATTTTTGAAGCATACAAGCTTCCTGCTCCTTTGACAGCCTGATAGATAATGAAAAAATTAAAACCAGGAGAACAAGCTTTGAACAAAGCATACTTACTCTGATTGCCATCGCTCTTTCGGTAATCTGTAACAGATCATACATTAAATAATTCTTAACAGCAGATTTTAAAAACAATTAACTTCAAACTTAATAATGTAAAACAATAGAGTAGAAGCATAGAAGTGTTTTAAATTTGGTGCAGTTTTCAATTGTATTTGACTAAGTATTTGAAGATCACATTCTCTGTTCTTTAGATGTCTTGTTTGGAGCTGGTAATGTTGTAATACTGACCTCTTCATTTAGATATTAAATTATACAATACATTCATAGACTAACTTAAAGAAGAAGAAAAAGAAAGAGTAGACAGTTTCCAAATGTTGAAGGAATAATTACCTTCATTTTCAGTGACTCCATCCTGTATATCTACTCTGAATTGTCTAATCTATCAATTTTGATACACCCATTAGTATACTATCTAAGGCTTAAATTGTGGCTTTGGCACAAGCTCTCTATGCATAGGGTAGTATATATCTGCACCACCTCAAGACCACAACAGGTGAGGAATTATACCTCTGAGAGATACAATTCCCTCAATTTGCCGAGGGTCCCAGGTGGGCCGCGCTGAGATTGCTCAGTTAGGGCAAAGTGCAAAGAATGGGGCAGACAATCGCCAAAACTGGTTGTTATTTCTAATACTTTAGATTCACCAAGCCAGCAACAAAACAGCTTCCACAATACCTTACTGGTTACCCGGAAGCCAAAAGCACAGTTCCCTTAAAGGAACCCAGCCTTGGGCTTCCTCACAGATAGCCAAGTCAAATATGATGAGGATTACTGAAATCCTGGTCATTATACAAATAGTTATATCAGTCCCAAAGGATCAGACACATTACCCTCCAGGTTAATGAATATTTCAGATCCTGCCAAATTCTTATCAACTAAACTAAAATTTATTTAAAAAATGAGAGTGAGTATTGGTTAAAAGATCATTTTGCATGCCGACATGAATGGCGTTCTTAGGTCATTTTCATAGTAGAGATGGTGAGCTTTAGAATTGCAAAGAGTTCTTTCAGAATTAGTGGACATTGGACTGTACCTATGGACTATCAGGGTGATTCAGAATGGAACTGAAGAGCTCAGTCTTTTGGCTTAAACTTCCCCTGATAAAGCTTAAGCAGATCTGACATGAAAGGATTAGGTCCCAAGAGTTTTTTATAGTTTTCTGGCAAGCTCTGATAGTCTCTTGATAGCAAGAGTTCCTTGGGTGAAGAATAGTGTCTTTGAAGTAGAATTACCTATTTCCTATGTATACACAGGTAACTAGTTGCATTCATCAGCATAAGATAATTGTCAATTAAGCAATTTATAGACAGGTTACTACAAACTTCAGAGAGAAATATAGACAATGACATTAGTACATGCAAGTTCTTCGAGTGCTTGTTCACGTCCATTCCACATTAGGGTGTATGCGTGCCGCATGCACGAGTGTTGGAAACTTTTCCCTTAGTGGTACCCGCTGGGCTGGCGGGGCCCCCACCTGAGTGGTGCCACTGCGCCAGGCATATATACCCCCGCTGGCCTGACCCCCTCTAGTTCCTTCTTACTGTCCGTGGTGGTGTTGGAACAACCTCTTGCTCTCCTACAAGAAGCAATCCCTTAGCTTTAGAGTACTTAGCTGCTGTCTGTTCATTAGCATTCTGTTGTGTGGACACTTAATAGATTAGGTGCTTGGAGGCTTCCAGCACCTGCCCCGGGCTGTGGGGGCGGGAGGGGTCGGGGTGCAGGTCCACAGGCTTAAGGCTTGTGCCACGTGCCGCAAGCCTATGCTGGTTAGTGACCCCCTCGGCTCCTGTCTACGTTGCCTGGGGAAAGCACGCTAAACAGAGAGGTGTAAGATTAGCAAGGTTTTTAAGCCTAGAACAAAGAAAGAGAGAGATTTTTGCTTGAAGTAGTTCTTGATGGAGGCAGCGCTGCAGCCTCCTTGGTGCGGAGTGCCCCGGAGTTGTCAAGAGACCCGGTGCCGGGCAAGCACCGCAAGCCGTTGGCCCCAGAGAAAAGTAGGCCCTGGCACTGCTCATCCTCCCCAGTGCGGCCCAAGGCCAAGCCAAAAGAAGGGTGTGGACATTCCCCACAAAGGAGACCAGCACCATCTAAGGGCCCAGGCACCGGAAAGAGTGGGATGGACATTGTGCCGGCACTGGAGGCACCAGTGCCACAAGTCCCTCTGAATCCAGTCCTAAGTGAACTCAGTGAGGACAACTGGCTCGAGGGAGTAATGGATCAGCCCTCTATGCCTGGCACCTTTGAGGCAGCGAAGGACCTCATCAGGTTGTCAGTGAACCCCCTCCCAATCAGGAAGAAGTCTGCAGCACCCAAGGGGAAAGCCGGCAATGGTGTGCCATTCAAGGTCACTATCTCAGCATCACTCCTGCCGTTGGTCCCAGTGAGTGTCGAGTCTGCGGACTCTCAGTTACCCCTGACACAGAGGGAAGCCTTGGTACCGGAGACGAGTCAGTGCACGGGGTTAGTGCAAGGAACCCGAGGCTCTCTGGCACCCTCCAGAGACTGGCACCCTCCAGAGACTGGCACCAAGAGAAGGTGAGCTGACCATCGCCAAAGGCATCCAGAAGTCACCAGTCCAGATCTTGGGAGCACCGACATTGGTCCAGGTCCTGTGAGCAGCGATACCGGTCCTGATTGGCGAGAAGCTGCTCGGCGATATCCCGCCAGCACAGGTTGAATGCATTGCTGTGGCCTTTGTGCTCGGCGTCATCAGTCTGGTGCCGACTTGGGCCGATACAGTTACCCGCGCTGGGCACTGGACGGCAGAGATCACCAGGATGGGTGGCAACCCCAGTGGGGTCCACTGGGACACTGGCTCTTCTGGACCCCCTGGGCCTACCACCAGCGGCCAGGATCTCCCTCCAGGGCCAGCTACTCGGTGCACCAGTCCCGGTCCCCACACTGACGCTCCTCTGTGTGGGAAGCCACGGCATCCAGACTATCTGCGCCATCGCCAAGCGAGAAACTGGAGGAACCGGCATTGAGTCCGGTGCTGCCCAGGGTCAGCTGTCCAGGCCTGAGCTGGATGCCCCTCCTTCGGGGGAGGGGTACCAAGGGGATTAGCAGGAGGAAGTGGAGCAGCTGCTGATCTCGACATCCCCGGATGAAGCAGTGGCAGGCACAGCGGTATCAGGACCTCCTCCAATAGACCACAGAGTCCACCAAGAGCTTCTGCGTAAGGTTGCTCATAACTTGGGGTTGCAGGCCAAGAAGATGGTTGAGCAGGAGGACCCCATGGTGGACATCCTGAGCCCAGAGGGTCCATCCAGAATAACACTTCTGCTTATTAAGACCATACACTCGAACTATAAGACTATATGGCAGACCCTGGCCTCCAGCGCTCCAACAGCCAAAGGTGTGGAATTGAAGTACTTCGCCCTGTCAAAGGGGTACAACTTCTTGGTTTGCCACCCAAGCCCATATTTCCTGGTAGTCTCGGCAGTAAAGGAGAAAGAGCGCCATGGGCAGCAGGCCCCAGCCCCTAAGGCAAAGGAAGTGATGCGCCTGGACCTGTTTGGCAGGAAGGTGTATTCCTCAGGGGGCCTCCAGTTGAGGGTTGCTACCCAACAGACCATCCTCAATAGGCATAACTTCAGCTCCTGAGCAGCAGTGGGGAAGTTTAAAGACAGCCTCCCACAGGGTTCCCAACAGTAGTTTACGGCGCTGGTGGACGAAGGCAAGGCTGTAGTGAAGACCTCTCTCCAGGCCACCTTGGATTTGGCGGACGCGGCGGCCAGGACAGTCGCGTCTGGCATGGTCATGCGACACTCAGCATGGCTGCAGGAGTCAGGTCTGTCGCCTGAGGTACAGAACTCATTCCAGGACCTCCCCTTTGAAGGGTCCGGGCTCTTTTGGACCAGATGGACGCAAAGCTGCATAGCCTCAAGGACTCGGGGGCCACTCTGAAGTCGCTGGATATGCACACCCCGGTGACCAAAAGAAAGCCTTTCAATCCCCAGCTGCCTCCTCAGCATCGCTACTAACCTCGTCCTAGGCAGGAGCCCTACCACAGGCGAAATGGGGATAACAGCAGGTGGCGTAATGATGATAACAATAGCTCCAATAGGCCAGGCCAGAGCCAAGGCCAGCATATGTCTCAGCCCGGCCCTAAACCAGGCTTTTGAAGGTGCTGTCAAGGACAGCATACCGGACAATTGCCGGATCCATCCCCTTGCTTCCTGGATCGCCTGTCCCGCTTCTCCTGTGCGTGTCCAGTACTACGTCAGACCACTGGATGTTATGCACAGTGCAAAGTAGTTACAGGCTGCAGTTCTCCTCCCTGCCTATCCCCCACCTCTCTTCCCCGTCCCTCTTCAGGGACCCTTCTCATGAGCACCGCCTGGAAAAGGAGGTTTGCAAGCTCCTAGAGGCGGGTGTCAGTAGAGTTGGTACCGAAGGACTTAAGCGGAAAAGGGTTCTACTCCCTCTGCTTCCTCATTCCCAAGGCCAAAGGAGGCCTTTGGCCCATTCTGGACCTGCGCGGGCTCCACAAGTTCCTGGTCAAGGCCCAGTTCCGCATGGTCTCTCTGGGCACCATCATCTCTTCCCTGGATCCGGGGGACTGGTACGCTGCCCTCGACATGAAGGATGCGTACTTTCATATCACCATCCACTCAGCGCATCGCTGATTCCTGCGCCTCACTGTGAACCAAGAACATTACCGGTTCACAGTTCTCCTGTTTGGCCTAGCTGCGGCCCCACAGATGTTCACAAAATGCATGGTGGTGGTGGCAGCCTTCTTACTGAGGCAAAGGGTTTGAGTTTACCCGTACCTCGACGACTGGAGGTTCGGTCCCATGTGCAAGTGGCCCTGAGACTATTCCGCACACTGGGGTTCCTGGTCAACACTCCCAAGTCCACCCTCGTTCCAGTGCAGATAGTGGAATTCACAGGGGCAGTCCTAGATGCAGTACAGGCAAAGGCGAGCCTCCAAGTATCACGATTCCTGGCCATCCAGCAAGCAGTGAACTCCCTGTGCCAGTTTCCCACTACAACGGCCAGCTGCTGCCTGAGGCTGCTGGGCCACATGGCAGCATGCACACATGTGGTCAAGCATGCCAGACTGAAACTCAAGATGCTGCAGGCTTGGCTCACCCGTGTATACCTCCCAGGCAAGGACCCCCCTTGACTTGGTAGTGACAGCCCTGGAGGATGTGTTAGACTCCCTGCGGTGGTGGCTGTCCCAGACCGTGGTTTGTGAAAGCATCCCCTTTGCTGCACAACAACCAGACTTGACACTTGTGACAGACGCGTCAGACCTCAGATGGCGGGGCTCACCTAGGAGACCTTAGGACTCAGGGCTTGTGATCGGGAGCGGAGCGGTCGCTCCATATCAGTGTGAAGGAACTCAGGGCAATTTGTTTAGCCTGCTAGACTTTTCACGCTGCTTTGAGTGGTCACAGTGTGACAGTTCTGATAGACAAGATGACTGCCATGTTTTACATAAGCAGGGCGGAGCCCGTTCCTCACCGCTCTGCCACCAGGCTCTCCTCCTCTGGAACTTTTGCAGAGCCCATGCCATTCACCTCAAGGTGTCACGTCTCCTGGGGGTATGGAACAAACTGGCGGACCACCTCAGCAGGTCCTACTGCATGCATGAGTGGATGCTCAGAGCGGACGTCATGTATTTGCTTTTCCGCAAGTGGGTGTTTCCTCAGGTAGACCTGTTTGCTGCCGGGGCAACACCCAGTGCCCGCAATTCTTCTCATTCCAGGGCCGCAGCCCGGACTCAATAGCAGACGCATTCACAATCCCCCGCTTTCTCTGGTATACACGGTCCTGCTCAAGGTGTGCAGGAACGGGACAGGGGGCGGTTATCCTCATCGCCCCAGCCTCACCCCGCCAGCACTGGTTCACCACACTCCTGGAGCTGTCGGTGGAAGCTCCAGTAACCCTGCCCCTACACCGGGATCTCATCACGCAGGACGGAGGGCGGCTCCTCTACCCTGACCTGCAATCACTGCATCTGACGGCATGGAAGCTCTGTGGCTGAATGCTTTAGAGGGCCAGTGCTCCCTCCCTGTGCAGCAGGTTCTACTTGGTAATAGGAAGCCCTCTACCAAAGTGACTTACCTGGCCAAGTGGAAGAGGTTCTCGTGCTGGTGTGGGCCCCAACAGGTTCAGCCATGCCAGGCTCTGGTGCCTACAATTCTAGAGTACTTACTGCACCTCAAGCAGCAGGAGCTGGCTCCGTCCTTGATCAGAGTGCGTATGGCAGCCATCTCCGCCTTCCACCCGGGGTTTTCAGGGGGCTCGGAGTTCTCCCACCCAATGGTGGAGCGGTTCCTTAAAGGACTGGGGAGGGTGTTCCCTTACTCACGCCCCCCAGTCCCTCCATGGAATCTTAACTTTGTCCTCTCTAAGCTCATGGGGCCCCCGTTCGAGCCACTTGCCACCTGCTTCCTCCTCCAGCTTTCCTGGAAGGTGGCATACCTGATGGCCATTACCTTGGCCAGAAGGGTATCTGAGCTGAGGGCACTCATCTCGGAGCCACCGTATACAGTATTTCATAAAGACAAGGAGCAGCTCTGCCCACACCCCAAGATCCTCCCAAATGTGGTCTCACAATTCCATCTGGGCCAAGACATTTGTCTGCTGGTGTTTTTTCCCAAACCCTGTGCGGACACGAGTCACCACAGTCTGCACTCCCTGGATGTCCGTTGGGCGTTGGTGTTCTACTTGGAGCGCACCAAACCCTTTCGTAAATCTGCGCAGCGGATCTCCTCCTGGATTACAGACTGCATTCGGGCATGTTATGACCTCGCAGGTGTTCCAGCCCTGGCGATCATGGCCCATTCGACCAGGGCGCAAGCAGATTCAGCGGCTTTCCTGGCACAGGTCCTGGTCCAGGAGATCTGCAGAGCAGCCACCTGGTTGTCAGCGCATACCTTTGCAACCTACTACACGGTCGACCAGCAGGCCCGAGACGATGCGGTGGTTGGCGGGGCAGTCCTCTGGTCAGTTGCTCTGTGACTCCTGCCATCCTCCGAAGCTAAGCTTGTGATTCACCTAATGTGGAATGGACATGAACAAGCACTCGAAGAAGGAAAAATGATTACCTTTTCGTAACTGTTCTTCAAGATGTGTTGTTCATGTCCATTCCACCACCCGCCCTCCTACCCTTCTGTCGGAGTCACCAGCAAGAAGGAACTGGAGTGAGTCGGGTCAGCAGGGGTATATATGCACGGTGCAGTGGCGCCGCTCAGGCAGGGGCCCTGATGGGAGCCGCTAAGGGAAAAGTTTCCGACACTCATGCACGCGGCACGCATACACTCTAATGTGGAATGGACATGAACAACACATCTTGAAGAACAACAGTTACAAAAAGGTAGGTAACCGGTTTTTTCATCTACATGTTAATATTCCCTTTCTATGTCTGACTTAATAGATATAGAAACAGAAAGGAACCATCTGTTTACATGGTTAACATATAACAGGGAATATATATGAAAACACATACAATTAGTATTACCTCTAATTCTCTAACAGTATAGGCTTGCATTTCAACATATTACTCTCTCTAACATGAAATGGCTCTAATTACCATTTACATATCCTTTAATATGTCTCTAAAGGTTGAATCTGGGTCAATTAGCCAGCTAGCTGTGTAACACTTTGTGGCCTCTGTCACAGGTACAATTCACTCCCTTCTCCTACCTTTCTCTGGTGGGGAGAGGGGGAAGTAATTTGGGCATATAGCAGCAACAACATGCTCTAACTCATGTGTTCTATTAATTATTATGATTTGAATTACTGTAACACGGGTAGGCAACCTATGGCACGCGTGCTGAAGGCGGCACACGAACTGATTTTCAGTGGCACTCACTGCTTGGGTCCTGGACACCAGTCCGGGGGGCTCTGCATTTTAATTTAATTTTAAATGAAGCTTAAACATTTTGAAAACATTATTTACTTTACTTTACATACAATAATAGTTTAGTTATATATTATAGGCTTATGGAGAGAGACCTTTTAAAAACATTAAAATGTATTACCGGCATGCAAAACCTTAAATTAGAGTGAATAAATGAAGACTCGGCACACCACTTCTGAAAGGTTGCCGACCCCTACTGTAACACCTGGAAGCCCTATGACCCGACTCTATTGTGCTAAGCTCTATACAAACATAGAACAAAAAGATGATCCCTGCCCCAAGGAGCTTACAATCTAAGTATAAGACAAGAAGTGACAGATAGGGAAGTACAGGTAACCAGTGTGACAATATTGGTCAGCGTGCATACCAACAGCTCCAAGGCTTCACCCATTCCCTGCCTATATGTTCTGGTTATGGGAAGTAGTGGGCATACAGAACCTGCTTACTGTTATGAATCTGAATCCAAGGTCTGGGTAGTATGTGCAGGGGTGTAAGGAAGGTTTCTTGTACCCCCACACAAGCAACTAGTATAAACAACAAGCTATCTCAGTGCATGTTACATAGGGTTAGTGTCAGCAAACCAAAATATGAAGCTTTGAGATGACTCTCAAGCATAAATCTGGTATAATCATGAGCGCAATTTCACATCAGGGTTTTAGAAGAGACAAAATTGTTGCCAAATGTCTCAGTGTTTTTCTATATCACTGAGGATATTGGATGTTCAGTTCATCATAACTCTAATACAGTAGAACCTCAGAGTTATGGACACCTCAGGAATGGAGGTTGTCCGTAACTCTGAAATTTTCATAACTCTGAACAAAGCTCAGTTCAGACTCCAGCAGCTGACACTCCAGGTCAGGCTCCAGCAGCAGCTGAGTGTCCTACTCAGCGCTGGCATGAGCTTGCAAGCTTGTCGTCCTCCAGGTGGGGTGTGTGTGCATGCGTGTGTGTGTGTGAGAGAAAATAGTGTGTCCCCCTCCTGGGGGTAAAAACACATGCCCCTCCCGGTCTCCTGCTCTGTTGGCTCCGGCTGCCTTGGGCTGGCAGCCCCAGTGTCTTCACCCTCTAGCTAGCTGTAAGGGGCTGCCCTGTGTGGGGGGGTGAGGTGGGGACAGGCAGCCCAGATGTGTCTATTTTTAAAATGCAATACAGGCACAGTACAATATTTGCTTGTGGGGGCAGGTTGGGGGGGTGGGTGGGAGAGTGTTTGCTGCTGCCTGATTGGTTACTTCCGGTTTCACATGGTCCAGTTGACCGCTCAGTCTGGTATTTATATCTTTGAGGTTCTACTATAGTTGTTTTTTACACTGGATGAATAAAACAAACTGCATGTCATACATACGTATGTGAGAGTAGGGGACTATCAAAATTAATGTGAAACAACCCTTCCCCAGATTAGAGATTGTTTAAAATATTTTTGCCTGCTTATGTGTGTGTCTATAGAGATACTGTTAAAAGTTTTAAAAGTAAATTATATTCAATTTCAGGAATGCAAGAAAAGATTATATTACTGCCAAGTATATTGAGAGAAAATATGCAAGGAAGAAACATGTTGACAATGCAGCTAAACTGCATAGCCTCTGTGAAGCAGTCAAAGCAAGAGACATTTTTGGATTGGTTCAAGTATATGCTGATGGTGTGGATCTGACTGAAAAAATTCCACTAGCCAATGGACATGTAAGAGTGGCAAATTTTCCTATCCAGCCTTTTAATAAGAGATGCAGCATGTTTTTATTAACGAAAGTGACAACTAATAATTTTTGAGTAACTCATATAAGTCCTTGCTATTATAAGATGTTTTGTAATAGAAAAAGAATAGAGTAAATTAATTAAACCTCAAAATTAAAATCACTCTAATTTATTTTAATGATTTAAAATGCACTATTTAAAAACAACTCAAGTCTGTTTTCTGTTTTGTTTAAACCAGTTTTATTTGTCTTTTGGGGGGAGGGGAGAAAGTTTCTACAAAAGAATATCTTTCAACACAGCATGTGTAAGGATATTGAAAATTTAACATTTGGATTCATCTGATTGACATGCTAGTACAGTTTCATTCATTATTAGAATTGAAAATCTGGGAATATTTGGTCTTCCACATTTGTTGTTCTTGTAATCTGTTTAGGAAGAGATCTAATAATTGGACTGTTCAGAAAGTAGCCTGTAGTGCTAATGTTGCTTACTAATTGACTGAAAGGCCACACTGAAGAACATGAACATACAAAAAACAAAACAAAACAAAAACCTCTCTTTTTGGGCTTGATAACTTCAAGCTTTCTCAAAATACATTTGTAATTCTGTTTATATGTTTATACATAAATCAGAGCTTTCCAGTTTGATAAGAAAGGGATAACTAGATTTCAGGCTCAAAAATAGATTCCTTTATTGTTACTAGGAAGAATTCTCCAAGTGTTTTATACAGCTGTGAGGGACTTTAGTTTGTATGTGTTTTTAGTTTTGTTTTAATTTAGTTTTAAATTTGAACAGTCAGCTGGACAGCCTTTCTGGATATTGAACTCTGCAAGCATCCCCCTTTCTAAAAGCCCATATCTAGAATTAATTCACCCTTTAGGACTCAATTCAGCAAAGCATTTATGCACGTACTTAAGTCCCAGTATCTTCAATGAAACTTTTAAGTGCCTTGCCGAAGAGGGGGTGGATGAACTGGGGCCATAGCTTTTAAAACTACAGCTGGATTTTCCCACAGCAGGTCTGCATTCCTGTAAATACATTAACTCTTCTAGGTTTTGTGGAGTTGGCAGCTTGATGTAGTGTTAACTAAGCCTGGTTATAGAGTTAAAAGAATTGCATACACAGTGGTATAAAGGCCAGAAGTGGTAAATGCTGCCTTTTGCCATTTTCACTTGATTTTAGATTCTTTTAATA
This sequence comes from Gopherus flavomarginatus, assembly GCF_025201925.1. Classification (NCBI taxonomy): domain Eukaryota; kingdom Metazoa; phylum Chordata; order Testudines; family Testudinidae; genus Gopherus; species Gopherus flavomarginatus. Next base: position 186,463,170 of record NC_066620.1, read on the forward strand.
GATTTAATTTGAATGTCAGAATGTAACATTAGATCATCTAGTCCGATGCTCTGTATATTGCAGGGCATTAAATATCACTCAGATAACTCTTTTTATTAAGCTCAGTTGGACTAAAGCATTTCAGTCTTCAGGAGACTAAACTGTTATGTGCCACGGCCTGAGAACAGGAGAGACCAAGATGCCACTAATGCCCGAGGTTCTTGCAATGGCAGAGAATTGATTTGGTGGGGTGTGCCAAGATGATCCTAGCAAATGATCCAGGCTGTCTAGGAAGGCAAAAAACCTCCCAAGGTCCTTGCCAGTGTGACCTTTGGGAAAATTCCTTCCTGGCCCCAAATTTGGCAGGCAGTTTAACACTGAGCATGTGAGCAAGACGCGTCAGCCAGACATGTAAGAAAAAAGATTCTCTGTACTATGGAGTGCTTGTAAAGTTTGCTGTAGAAAAGAACACTCATAAGCAAGACCAGGAGTTGGAGACAGTGGTCCAGATTTCCAACTCACTGATCCCAGCATAAACAAAGAGTAATTCTGTTGATGCTTATGAAGTTCCATCAGTGTAAAACTAGTGTGGAAGGAGAATCAAGCCCAATATTTTCTGACATATTCTAAACTCTAAAGGTCTGGAGAAGAGTATTACATTCAGACTTGTAGGGAAAATGTGATTTTTATTTATTTTATTTATTTATTTATTTTAAATTTATGTTTTTTGTGAGGCAGGCAGAAATCAATATTCAGGAGTTGCACTGTTACAGTGTAAAATTTGTGCAATGTGTAATGTGAGATGTTTTCCCTAAAGATTCTTTGAGCTGATAGTCAAAAGAAACACTTTTTTTTTTTTTAAATTTAGGAGCAAGACGAAACAGCACTTCACCTTGCAGTTAGATCAGTTGATCGAACTTCACTTCACATAGTTGACTTTTTAATGCAGAATAGGTAAGTGTATAATTAATTATTAAAATGCAACTGTTTGAGCTATATGAAATAGTACTTCACATAGAGTTACAGTGGGAGCGAATTTGATTCCTAAACTTTAATTCTGTCTTTTGAAAATCTAGTTGCTCAAGTGTTTGTGGGAAGATAACTTTATTAGCATGTGGCTAGGAAATTAATTTGAAACAACTTTTTTCCCCAACAGCGGCAACCTTGACAAGCAAACATATAAGGGTAGCACAGCTTTGCATTACTGCTGTTTGACTGACAACGTTGAGTGCCTCAAACTGCTGCTGAGAGGGAAAGCTTCTATTGAAATAGGTAAAAGGATAATGTGTACTCCATTTCAATATTTGCTACTCTTGCAAATGGTCTCTGAGAAAAGTGTAGCAATGATAAGTGAAGATTAGCAATGCATCTGCATTTTCCCCTTCTATTGTATAACGTGTTCCACTGTATAATATCTCAATTCTTTTAGAAATGATTAAAATATTGATTTTTTTAAAAAATCAAGTTTAAACAAAGTAGGGTGGATTGATTAAAATTAGTGATTTAAATCATCAAGTGGAAAGCCTTGAGTTAGATCAGCGATTTTAATCAACTTTTCCATTTCGGTTTCCATTATCTAAAGGAAGATGCAGTCTCACTGGTTGATATAATCGTTAAAACATGTTGTTTTGCAACAAAATAGAGTCTTTACTCTAATTTTGGTACACCTTTTTCCTCCTAGGATGGTACGCTATAACTATATATTTGTATTTAAGCAATTTCTAGCAATAACACTTTGAGGTTCAACCCAGACCAGTGAGAGGTTGTGTTGCCACCTGCCCCATAATCCTGGGTGCCTGAAATGCTCTGCTGTGGCTCACAGCCCAGACACCAGCATCCAGCTGACAAGCATGTAGTTCCCTGAGTGTCTGTGTCCTTAGCAGGCTTGATTCAGTGGTCTAATACCAGCAGCCCTTCTAAAACACAGCAGCTCCACCCTGGTCTCCACCAGCCTTGGTAATTGCAGGGTGACCACAACGCACTGCCTGTCCCAAATTTCCCCAAAACCATCTGCCATGAAGTGTCCAGCCCTCTCCTGGAACACTGAGGGGAGTAATAAGATTTGTTGCTCCTTTAAAGAGACAAAAGTACAGCATATTACTTTAATTTCAACAATTCTTTCAATTCAAACACAGCACTGAATTGGATTATAGTAAAAATAAAACAAGTGTATTAATAGAAGGACAATAGGTTCAGTGATACCAAGTAGAAAGGATTGGACAGATTACAAACAAACAAAAGTAAAAATACATATTCTAATGGCTAAAACCTAACTTAACACGATATATACTATGCCCAATGTAGTTTTCTCACCATTCTTTGTCTGGCGTGCCTGACCAAACCCAGTGGCCAGACCTCAACACAGAGCACAAAATGTTTGGTTCCTTTGTCGTCTTAGATGTAGGATAAAGAAGGAGTCTCTCTCTGTCCCTTATATTCCCAAAGGAATTTTCTTTGTCCTGCAAGTCAGGAAGGCCTCCTGGGGATTTCATCTCCTGTATCTTTCTGAGATCCAGAAGCCATGTTAATTCTCTGTTGAGTTCAGTCTTAGGATAACCCTCACTGGTTTAGCTTAAAAGGTAAAGAAAACTATCATGTGAATGCAGCTTCCTTTTCTCTGCCTGATGACCAGGCTGGCCAGCCAAGCAAATACACATTCCATTGTCTAGGGCAAACTGGGCTTATGCACTGATTGTAAAACACATTTCAAGAACATAATTCTAGCACATATCCATAACTCTTTGAACACACCCCATATATACATCATGCAAGAATATTAATGACCAGTGAGTTATTAGTTTTCCAATGATGTAGTACATGCCGCCTTTTAGATACAGATTGTAAGAGTGTGTTAAGCATAGTGAGTATGTCAGGCCTGACGAGAGCTGCTGACATAGAGTAGTGAACTATCACTGGGCCTCTGTGTCATAATAGCTTAATACTTCAGATTCTTATTAAATGTACTTTTTTAGTATGTTAGATAATGGTGAATGAAATATCGCTTATTTACTGGATTGACTTTTTGCTCATGGTTTGTGTCAAACTGCATTAGGATGGTAACTGGAATTTAATTAAACACACACAAAAGCATGTAAAACGTATTTGTATTAAAACAACCTTAAGAGTTTTGTATACATAAACTTCCTGTATCAAACCATGTTTCACATTTCTAACTACATTATAATAAATGTAGGCCTTAACATATTTTGTATTAAATGCAGATTTCATTTTAAACAAGTTTACATTAAATTTATTATAATTTAAATACTATAATTAAAAAATCCAATTTGAATTTAAAAATCCAATTTTTAATTTAAAAAAAATGTATCCTCCCTGAAACAAAGGGCATAAACTAGTGTTTTTAAACAATTTTTGAAACCACACCATATAGCTAAAAATCCCTCTGTTTAACTGGCCTGTAAGCAGGCTACATAGTGGGATTTGTGGGAGCAGTAATAACTTATATTAAGTTATCACAATGAGCAGCAGCCAGCTAGATGCTGCTGTGGGGAACTTAACATGAAGGAAGACAATCAGTTTTAGAATAACTTAGTTTGGCTCATTTATTCAACTTAGTTCAGTTCATTTCTTGTGAAAAAAACCTAATATCATTCTGGAATCAATTAACAGGCGCAAGATATAGGAGCTTATTTTTGTACTCTTGTTTGGCACTGGTGAGGCCTCAGCTGGAGTACTGTGTCTAGTTCTAGGTGCCACACTTTAAGATAGATGTGGACAAACTGGAGCGAGTTCAGAGGAGAGCAATAAAAGGTTTAGAAAATCTGACCTATGAGGAAAGGTTAAAAACACTGGGAAATGGTTAGCCTTGAGGAAAGAAGAGTGACGGGGAGACCTGATAATACTCTTCAAATAAGTTTAGTGCAATTATAAAGATGACAGAGATCAATTGCTGTCCATTTCATTGAAGATAGGACAAGCCGTAATGGTCTTAATGTGCATCAAGGAAGAGTTAGGTTAGATACTAGGAAAATCTTTCTAATTATAAAGATGGTTAAATACAGTACTGGAATATGCTTCCAGGGAGGTTGTGGAGTCCCCATCATTGAAGGTTTTTAAGACTAGGTTAGACAAACATCTGTCAGAGATGTTCTAGGTATATTTGGTCCTGCCTCGAGGTCCCTTCCCGCCCTATATTTCTGTGATTCTATGCTTACATAAGTATAGGTGTACCTCGTTTAATAATGTGCTCATGTCACCTATTACACAAAGCAGTGTGACTTTTCTCTTCTCACTGAATTGTAGCCAATGAAGCTGGAGAGACGCCGCTTGATATAGCTAAACGTTTAAAACATACACACTGTGAAGAGTTGGTAAGTTTTGCATCTTCCAATATGATTTTGTTTTTATAAATAGAATTATTTCTGAACATGTAGTAGTTCATAGTGGGTATTCAGTGAGTATTTGCAGCACACAAATACCATCAGCATCTGTTCAGTGGCCTATAAGAGACGAACTGATGAAATCAGTCAGGTACCTCTTTGATAGGTGTCCACATATCAAAAACTGCCATAATAGTTAACTTATTTGTTTGGGAGTCTCAACAGAGAAGCCAATAATTGAAGCAAATAAGGCCTGAGTTACCCTCTCACTCCATAGCATTGTTGATTAGGGCAAGGCCAAGCTGCATCTGGTTTATTTGCTCTATGGATAACCCGATTTCAGTCTTCAAGCTTGCCTGTCCAATAACTTTCTGAAGCACTAAACTCTTGTTTTAAAAGACATAATCTTTGCACTTTAAAAGAAAAAAAATACTGATTTTTACATCTGTTCAAGGAAGTTCTATTTTAACTGTTCATAACTACTGCACATGGCACTGTCACTAACAGACTACTGTGTTTCCTTAGCTTATGCAAGCATTATCGGGAAGATTTAATTCTCATGTTCATGTAGAATATGAATGGCGGTTACTCCATGAAGATCTGGATGAAAGTGATGATGATGTGGATGAAAAGTTGCAGGTTTGTGCCTAACACTGTAGATTTAACTTTACAAACATGTCTTTTAAAAACATTTGTATGCTTTAGATAGAATGTTACATTGTTTTTACAGGTAAGGGTGCGGAATAATGCAAATGAAATTTCATAATGAAAATCAGTGGTTTTGTTTCCAAATGATTTCTTGAATTATAGTTTGTCTGCCTTTTCCTGTTGGTTTGATTTACAAAACAATTTAGTTTGTCGTGATCAGATGGTGCCTTTGTGATGTAAAGGAGGGAAATTGAGGCATGTGGTGGCTCCTCCTCTTCCCAAAGCTGGCATTTTAGTGATAGTCAGCTAGTGCAGAACACAGTACAGTTTGTTTCAGTAAATCAAGATTTTTTGTGTTTATGGGACGCATAGCAGAAGCTAACATCAAAGATAGGAAAGGTACCTTCAAAAGATAATGATTCATTATAGAATCTTCACATACATATAAAATGTCTGAGCTCAATGGCTCTGGTTTTGCAAAGAGTTATGCATGGGCATCACTTCAGTGCGATTAATGCTGTGCATTAAGTTAAGCGTGTTCATTGTTTTTTGCAGGATTGGGTCCTTAGCTCTGAATCCTCTCCGTAAAATGCATATTTTCCTTTCCATATTCTGAGCTGGTGCTAGTGATGGTTTTAGCGTAAAAATTTTCAGAAGTATCTGAGTGACTAAGTCTCATTTCAAAATGGAACTTAGCTCCAAAATGTTAAGGGTACTTAGACGCCTAAAAATGCAGATTTTTGCCTGATGAGATTTTTCAAAAGTGACTAGGGTCTACACACCCATTGATTTCAGAAGCATGTAGGTGCCTAGCATCCATTGCTTTCAATTGGAGTTAAGCACCCATGTGCTTTTGAAAATTCCTCTAGCTTCTGATCTGCGTCTTTAGATGCCTAAATGCCTTTTCATATCTGACCCTTAGGAGTTACTGGGACTGAAGCTCGTAAAGTATCTGTCACATTATACAATGAGACTTAGGCTCCCAAGCCACTTAGAGTAACATAAACAGATAGTTAAGGGTTAATGTCTCTTTTACCTGTAAAGGGTTAATAAACAGGGAACCAAAAACATCTGACCAGAGGACCAATCAGGAAACAAGATACTTTCAAATCTCGGGGGAGGGAAGCCTTTGTTTGTGTTTTTGAGTTTTGCTTTGTTCTCTCTGGGTCCTGAAAGGGGCTAGATGCGCAACCAGGTTTCTTACCAATCTCCCTGCTACAGTCTCTTATATATTCAGAATAGTGAGTATTAAGTAGAACAGGCGGTTCTTCTTCGAGTGATTGCTCATATCCATTCCAGTTAGGTGTACACGCCGCGCGTGCACATTCGTCGGAAAACTTTTACCCTAGCAACTCAGTGGGCCGGCAGGTCGCCCCCTAGAGCGGCGCCACCATGGCGCTCGATATATACCTCTGCCGGCCCACCCGCTCCTCAGTTCCTTCTTACCGCCCGTGTCGGTCGTTGGAACAGTGGAGCGCGGCTTAGCTGACCTCCACTTCCCTAGCTACTCGTATTTCTCGTATATAGTTACGCAGTTATAACCCTTTTATTTATATATTTGTATAGTTATACGTTTCTTTGCTAACATGGTTAGTTTAGTTAGCGGGGTTCGGGAAGTAGCCCCTTCCATGAACCCGGTCCCGGAGCCCATGCGGGGCTCACCGGTTTTTCGAATGGGCCGGCGTGCCAGAAGCCGCGGCCGAAGGGAGATCCACACGACTCCTGTTTCAAGTGCCTCAGGGAATCACACTTGACAGCTAAGTGCCCCATTTGCAAGGCTTTTAAGCCGAGAACAAAACGGTGTGGGATTTTCACTTACCCCTCCACCTGGGGCGCCGAGCGATGATCAAGCGGCGGGCAGTAGCGCCTCCTTGGCACCGGACCCCGCCGATACTACCAAGGCCTTTCGGCACCGGCCGTCGCCGGCACCGATATCGGCTCGGCACCGCTCCCTTCTTCCGAGGTCGAGAGAGCCTACGATTCCTGCTGGTGCCTGATGGCTCCCCGGCACGCGCCGTGGTTGAGACCCCCTGCTCCTGCTGCTTCCGTGCCATCTGCATCACAGCCAGGGAGCTCGTCTAAGTTGGATTACCTGGCACCGACACCTGCAGAGGCACCGATGACGTCGACACCGTCGTTTCCAGTCCCCCAGGGCCACGGAATCCGGTGCCTGGCAGCTCCCCGGCACGCGCCGTGGTAGAGCTTACTGCTCCTGCTGCTTCCGTGCCAACGGCACCGCAGCCAGAGAGCTCATCTAAGACGGATCACCCGGCACCGATGACGTCGGCACCGTCGATCCCGGTCCCACGAGGGCCGTGGAATCCGGTGCCTGACGGCTCCCCGGCACGCGCCGTGGTTGAGCTCCTGCTCCTGCTGCTTCCGTGCCAGCGGCACTGCAGCCAGTGAGCCCGTCTAGGTCGGATCGCCCGGCACCAACACCTGCTGAGGCATCGACGACGTCGGCACCGTCGATCCCGGTCCCGTAAGGGCCGTAGAATCCGGTGCCTGACGGCTCCCCGGCACGCGCCGTGGTTGAGCTACTGCTCCTGCTGCTTCCGTGCCAGCGGCACTGCAGCCAGTGAGCCCGTCTAGGTCGGATCGCCCGGCACCGACACCTGCTGAGGCATCGACGACGTCGGCACCGTCAATCCCGGTCCCGTAAGGGCCGTAGAATCCGGTGCCTGACGGCTCCCCGGCACGCGCCGTGGTTGAGCTACTGCTCCTGCTGCTTCCGTGCCAGCGGCACCGCAGCCAGAGAGCTCGCCTGAGTCAGATCGCCCGGCACCGACGCCTGCTGCGGCACCGATGACGTCGGCACCGCCGATCCCGGTCCTACGAGGGCCGTTAGGATCCGGTGCCTGACGGCTCCCCGGCACGCGCCGTGGTTGAGTTACTGCTCATGCTGCTTCCGTGCCAACGGCACCGCAGCCAGAGGGCTCCTCTGAGTCGGATCGCCCGGCACCGACGTCTGCTGCGGCACCGATGACGTCGGCACCGTCGGTCCCGGTCCCACGAGGGCCGTTAGGATCCAGGGCCTGAGGGCTCCCCGGCACGCGCCGTGGTTGAGAGCCCTGCTCCTGCTTCCGTGCAACCTGCATCGCAGCCAGAGGGCTAGTCTCGGTCGGATTGCCCAGCACCGACGCCTCTGAGGCACCGACAATGTCGGCACCGTCGATTCCGGTCCCACAAGGGCTATCGAATCCGGTGCCTGACGGCTCCCCGGCACGCGCCGTGGTTGAGCTTATTGCTCCTGCTGCTTCCGTGCCGACGGCACCGCAGCCAGCCAGCTTATCTAACTCGGATCGCCCGGCACCGAACCTCGGTACCGTCAACCCCGGTCCCACAAGGGCCGTCAAATCCGATGCCTGACAGCTCCCCACTATGCGCTGTGGTTGAGCCTGCTGTTCCCTCCACGCCGGAGACGTTACCGACGGCGAGGAATTTCATTGCCATGACAGAGTCGATGCTGCCTGATACAGTCTCTTCAGGTGACCGTCCTCTGTCAGCTCAGCAGAGCGGCACCGTTCATGATTACGGTCCCGCAGGCACTCCAGGTTCTGTCGACACGCCCGGCACCATCGGCAGTCCCGATGCTGTTTCCTCATCGGTACTGGTCACACTCGCTGCACCGCCCGGTATTCCGTTCGCCGACCCGCTGTCGGCGCCGTTCCGACTCCCGGCGCCGCGGCGGATACCTTGACTCCTGTAGTCTCTCCCCGAGCCTCGAGATCTCGGTTGACCTCCCGGCACCGTTCTGGTTGCGGGTCTGGATCTCGTTCCAGGTACCGGTACGCCTCCCGGTGCCGGTCCCCGGTGCCGAGTTGGGCAAGGTCCGAGTGAGTCAGAGACTCTGCCTGTGCCTTCTTTAGTACCTCCGTGGCAGTCCGCACACGCATCTGTGTCATTCCATATGCGCAGATTCTGTGCTCAGGACCATGATCCTGACATGATGGCCAGCGGGCGCCCGCCCCAATGCCGAAAGAGGCTTGGCGCATGGGCTTGCTTGGCCGCCAGGGTACTCTGCAGAGGCCCTACAGTTCTAGGTAGCAAAGCAACAAGCCTTGCTTAGCTGCAATACTTATAGCACCGGGGTGAAGGAGTTTTTCCTTCAGACCTCCCGCCAGGAGTCCGCTGCCGTCTCGGAGGACAGAGGAAAGGAGGTTCCCGGACCGTCCCTCCAGGCCTCGTTGGACGCAGCAGACACTGCGGCCAGGACTCTGGCCTTGGGCGTCGCCATGAGGTGCATGGCTTCAGGTTTCAAACCTCCGACGGGAGCTGCAGTTTGCCATTCAGGATTTACCCTTTGTTGGTAAAGGCCTCGTCGTGGCAGGGACAGCCCCAGGCTGCGAAGCCTGGTGGTCAATGGGCTCCTAATGCGCTCTCTAAGCATGCATACGCCGGCGATTAAACGCAGGCCTTTCTGGCCCCAGCCGCCATACTCTGTGCCTAGCCAGAGGCAGAACTTTGGCTAACGGCAAGGCCAAGGTGGTCGCGGACGAACGTCAGCCCCCTAAAGAGCCAAGGTCAAGGTCCCTCGTAATTACCACTGGGACCGGAGACGAACCTTCCAAGGTGTACCTGGGGACAGTGTATCACCTTTAATTTGCTCCAGCCCTGTCCCCCTTCGGCGGGCGAAAGGGGCGAGGGGTTTTACTCCCGTTATGCCCTAGTCCCCCACGCGGGCACAGGTCAGACCTTCCTGGTCCTGCACGGACTCAACCGGTTTAGAATGAGGTTGAAGTTCTGCATGGTATCCCTGGGAACCATTATTCCATCCTTACCTCCTGGGGGCTACTATGCCGCCCTGGATATGAGGGACGCGTACTTCCGTGACGCCATCTTCCCTCCGCACAGGAGGTACCTCCGCTTTATAGCCAACGGTCACTCTCCTGGCTTACGGACATAGTCGCCGCCTACCATCGATTCGCTTATCCGAGGAGACTCTGAGACACAAACCGCTCAGTGCGTGGACATCGTCACGGTCTTATTCACAGGCCAAGGCCTGATGGTTCCTATAGAGCAATCCACTCTGGTTCCCACGCAGAGGTTGGGCTTCCAAGGGGCTATCCTGGTCTCCTACCCAGCTGGAGCCTGCTTATCACACCTGCGGTTTTAGGCGATGGCAACAATCATAGGAGGTCGAAGGGCTTTCCTAACGACCTCGACTTGTTCTTGTCTCAGTCTCCTGGGTCCATGGTTGCCCGCAAGTTTGTATCCAAACACGCCACGTTCCGCCTCCGTCCTCGCCAAGTCCGGCCCACCTCGGCGTACCGCCCGGACAGGGAGCCAATGGTCATGGTGGTCACCGTTCCCTCGAACACCATAGACTCCCTAGAGTGGTGGCTACCTCCCTCCCTGATGTGGGCAGGGATGCGGTTTCATCCGCCCCAGCCCTCACTGCCCGGACGACGGACGCGTCATCTCTCTGCTCGAGTGCTCATGGTCACCCCCGGGCTTAAGGCCTTTGGTCTTCTTGGGAGCTGGCATTCCACATCAATGCCCCAAAAATGAGAGTAGTCCGCCTGGCGTGCCAGGGGTTCCGGCGGCAGCTGCGAGGCCGTTGTATCTCGGTGTTTACGGCCAACACAACGGCCATGTGCTTCATGAGTATCCGGGGAGGGACATTGCCCCCCCCTTTTTTGTCAGGAGGCCATCCATTTCCGGGTCTTTTGCATGGCCCATTCGATGGAGCTGGCGACGTCCTTTCTCCCAGGCGTTCGGAACGTCTTAACGCTTTGCCTCAGCAAGTCTTTCTGGTCTTACGAGCGATCACTCTGCCCCATGTGAGGCGTTCGGCTTTCCGGAAGTTGAGATGTTTCCTCACACAGACCTGTTCGCTCACTGCGAGAGCAGGAAATGTCAGATGTTCTGCTCCTTCCGAGGTCTCTCCGCAGGATCGATCTTGGACGCATTCCTGATGCCGTGGAGAGGCCAATTGCATTATGCCTTCCCACTGTTCCCACTGGTCCGCTAGGTCCTGCTCAAACTCCGCAGGGGCAGAGCGTGCATCGTCATGATCACTCCAGAGTGGTCCAGGCAGCACTGATTTACCATGTTGCTCGGCCTGTCAGTAACAGACCTAATTACCCTTCCACCCCACCCAGACCTCATCACTCAGGGCGACAACGGGCTTTGTCGCTCGGTCCTGCAGCTGGTTTACCTCACGGTGTGGCTGCTGCGTACCTGAGTCGGGGTGACGGGCAGCCTTCCACCTGGTCAACGGTCAGGGCCAGGTGGAAGTGTTTCTTCTACGGCTGCAATACGCTCGATCTTGCTCCTGCTGAGGTCTCGATCCCCTCTATTTGGCCTGCCTCTGGCCTTCAGCGGCAGGGCCTGACGGTATCATTGCTGAGGATACACTTAGCAGCCTCTCTACCTCCCAGCAGGCTAAGGTGGCCGTTCCCTGTTCTCACGATCTATGGGTTCGAGGTCCCTCAAGGGCTTGGAGCGCTTGCACCCTCGGGTGCACCGCCCAGCCCCGACCTGGGAGCTCAGCCTCGTTTTAACCAGACTTATGTCTCCCTCAGTCGAGCCGTTCACGACTGGCCCTCTGCTATGCCTGTCCTGCACGACAACTTTCCTCGTAGCTGTTACGTCTCCTCCCTAAGGGGTTTCGGCCTTTCATGTTACCCACAGCTCAACGCAATGGGCATAACCATTGCACTCCTTGGGCATCTGTGGAGGGCTCGCATTTATATTGTGCTGACAGACCCATCTCCTAAGGTGCCCCGGCTCTGTCGCGGTAGCGGGCCAAAGGAAGGGCTTGCTTGTTTTCCTCTCAGAGGATCTCATCTTGGGTGATGGCGGACATCCCCACTTGTTATGATTTGGCTCATATTTCACCAAGCCACATCACTATGCATTCTACCAGGGCTCAGGCTTCGTCTGCCGCCTTGCTGGCTCGTGTACCTACCCACGAGATCTGTCGCGAAGCTCCATTGGTCCTCGGTCCATACCTTTGCTTCGCAGTATGCCCTGGTTCAACAGTCAAGAGAGGCTGTGGCCTCTGACTCGGCAGTTTTCATTCTGCCGCATTTCACTCCGACCCCACCGCCTACGTAAGGCTTGGGATTCACCTAACTGGAATGGATATGAGCAATCACTCGAAGAAGAAAAGACGGTTACTCACCTTTGTAACTGTTGTTCTTCGAGATGTGTTGCTCATATCCATTCCACACCCGCCCTCCTTCCCCACTGTCGGAGTAGCCGGCAAGAAGGAACTGAGGAGCGGGTGGGCCGGCAGAGGTATATATCGAGCGCCATGGTGGCGCCGCTCTAGGGGGCGACCTGCCGGCCCACTGAGTTGCTAGGGTAAAAGTTTTCCGACGAATGTGCACGCGCGGCGCGTACACCTAACTGGAATGGATATGAGCAACACATCTCGAAGAACAACAGTTACAAAGGTGAGTAACCGTCTTTTATAGTCTTTTGATTGTTTTCTGTATTTGCAAATATGTAGTTTGCTGGAAGTATTTTAAATTGTATTTTGCTGGGGGGAGGCTTCTCTCTAGTGTCTATAAGCTGAAAGACCCTGTAACTTTTACCATCTAAATTACAGAGACAACTTTTACTTTTTTTCTTTCTTTTTTATTAAAAGTTTTGCTTTTTAAGACCTGTTTGATTTTTTTCTCCTTGTTGAGGCTCAAGGGAATTGAGTCTGTACTTACCAGGGAATTGGTGAGAGAAGGGAGGGGGGAAAGGTAGAATCCCTTTGTTAGATTCACGGAGCTTGAATCTGTCTCTCTCTCCAGGATAGCCCAGGGAGGGAACGCCTGGAGGGGAAGAGAAGGCGGGGAAACAAACCTGATTTCTCTGTGTTGTGATTCAAGGAGTTTGAATCACAGTGATCTTCCAGGGTAACCCAGGGAGGGGAAGCCTGGGAGAGGCAACAGTGAGGGAAAGGGTTTACTTGTGTTAAGATCCAGAGGGTCTGGGTCTTGGGGGTCCCCGGGCAAGGTTTTGGGGGGATCAGAGTGTACCAGGCACTGGAATTCCTGGTTGGTGGCAGCTTATCAGATCTAAGCTGGTAATTAAGCTTAGAGGAATTCATGCTGGTACCCCATTTTTTTGGACTCTGAGGTTCAGATTGGGTAAATGTACCATGACAGTTACTGGGACTGAAGCTCGTAAAGTATCTGTCACATTATACAATGAGACTTAGGCTCCCAGGCCACTTAGAGTAACATTTTCAAAAGTGCCGTAGTCACTTGTATGGGTAGTCCAGATGGCAGCCCATGAGCTGGATTCAGGCTTGTGGGATTATTCAGTCTAGCCCCCAAATGTGTCCAGTAGCAGCTGCCTAGAATGTGTGGCAGATCTAGAGCATTGCAGTGAAATGCTGCATGTGCCTGAGACCTACTCTACAAAATAGTGTCCTTCATGTGGCACGGCCTTGTATGCCCCATAAGTGTGAGGTCATGATGCATGGAGGATGTCATTTTGTAGAATGGGTCTTGGGCACATGCAGGGATGTCACTGCAAGAGTGGGAATATACCGATTGAAGATCAGTGCCATCTCTTGCAATCAGTGTGGGGTGGCGTAGTCTTTATTAACAGGAACAACCCTAACCAGCCCTGCACTCTGCTCTCCCTCCAATCCCCATACTTAAAGCCCTGTGTCCTGTGTGTCTGACAGCACTCAGTGATGGACTGCTTGGTTTCTCTCTCTAATGCAGCTACCATATTCCTGAGTTTCTTCCTTCCCAATGGACACAAATTAAACAACTGAATGAACTACATGACCAGACTAATCCTAATCTGTCCTGAGTAATTGCCAGCTCTCTCATTGAGCACAAGTTTGTCCAGTCTGAGAGGTCATGTTCGAGGTGAAATGAGAGAGAGAATAGGAGGATGTGTGTATGTGTGCGTGCGTGTGTGTGCACTTAACCTTGAAAGGACAGACGGGGCCTTCTCTGCCAAAGGCTGGTACAAGGCTCACAGGCTATGAGGAGTTTTTGCTTCTGTCTGAGCTATGGCTAGATTCAGGTGCCCATAGCCATTGAAGACCAGCGCACATATCTTGAGTCAGGAGTGGGAGGGGTATGCGAACTATTTGAAAGATCTCTGGTGGCACCCTGCCTTGATGTGTTTTTTCTGACATATAGCAAAGACAAAGGATCATTTCTCTTTGGTCGACAACCAAAGCATATCTGCCTGTTGTGTTTGTTGTGGTGTGTGGTCCATTAATTTTAAACACAGCACATTAAATAGTGGTGCAAAGGTAATCCAAGTTCAAGGGAACAAGTAAATGCAACTGCTGCATTAAGAAAAGTCTGTGTGGAGAAGAGACACTTTGACACTAAGTGGATTTAAACAAGATGACACTTTGACACTAAGTGGATTTAAACAAGATGACTTGTTCATTGAAAATAATGGACAACCACAGAGTCTTGTGTAGTTGGTAGTAATAGTTGTGTGGAAGGAGTATATCACCCAACATTACAGCATGCTATAGAAGACCAAATGTGAGAGGTACACTGAAGAGTCTTCTATCACTCATGTTAAGGACTTGGGAAAAACAAACAAACTTCAAAGCAGAGGCACATACTGATGAAATCTTCAACTGCATGACCCACAAGTCTGACTACATCTTATGAGGTCTTCCTTGAGCTAATGCGGGGTTTCTCAAACAGGGGTTGCCGCTTGTGTAGGGAAAGCCCCTGGCGGGCTTTACTGGTGTGTTTACCTACCCTGTCCGCAGATCCAGCCGATCGCGGCTCCCACTGGCCGGATTGCTGCTCCAGGCCAATGGGAGCTGTTGGAAGCGGCGGCCAGTAAGTCCCCCGTGGCCCGGAGCAGTGATCCATGGCCAGTGGGAGCCACGATAGACTGGACCTGCAGACAGGGCAGGTAAATGAAGGCTGAGGGGGGATATGCTTGCTCTTTATAAATATATCAGAGGGATTAATATTAGAGAGGGAGAGGAATTATTTAAGCTTAGTACCAATGTAGACACAAGAATGAATGGGTATAAATTGGACGCTAGGAAGTTTAGACTTGAAATTAGATGAAGGTTTCTAACCATTAAAGGAGTGAAGTTCTGGAACAGCCTTCCAAGGGGAGTAGTGGGGGAAAAAGACATATCTGGCTTTAAGATTAAGCTTGATAAGTTTATGGAAGGGATGGTATGATTGGAGAGCCTAATTTTGGCAATTGATCTTTGATTATTGCCAGATAAGTATGCCAAGTGGTTGGTGATGGGATGTTGGATGGGATGGGATCTGAGTTATTGCAGAGAATTCTTTCCTGAGTGCTGGCTGGTGAGTCTTGCCCACATGCTCAGGGTTTAGCTGATCGCCATATTTGAGGTCAGGAAGGAATTTTCCTCCAGGGCAGATTGGCAGAGGCCCTGGAGGCTTTTCGCTTTCCCCTGCAGCGTGGGGCATGGGTCACTTGCTGGTGGATTCTCTGTGGCTTGAGGTCTTCAGACCACAATTTGAAGACTTCAATAACTCAGGCATAGGTTAGGGGTTTGTTATAGAAGTGGATGGATAGGGTTCTGTGGCCTGGTTTGTGCAGGGGGTCGGACTAGATGATCATCACATTGGTCCCTTCTGACCCTAGAATCTATGAATCTATGAATCTATGAATGCACTGGCCCGGCCCGCCAGGGGCTTTCCCTACACAAGTGGTGACCTCTGTTTGACAAACACTGAGCTGGTGAGATGTAAAAAGCCTTTTAGGGATGGTCATGTGGTAAAAAAAGGTGTGCAATCCAGATGACTCATGCATTTGAGGATGGAAAAATGGAAAAGGATTTTGAGTGTCACTGTCTCACCAAACTATAGCAAGGAGGGTAAATGACATGAACAATAATATGTCCTCAAAACTCAAGACAGCTGCTGAAAAATGTACGTACTTATCTCTAGATGAGAGCATTGATACCAGTGACCTGAGCCCACTATTAATTTTCATCTGAACTATTGATGAGGATTTCTCTGTGCTTGAGAAGATACTGGAATTAGTTTGACTCAAGTACAAAGTAGGTGGAGATTTACAAGGTGCTTGCTTCTGCTGTGAGAAAATATGGCAGTTCCCAAGTGTGCTTGTGCATAGTCACAGATGGTGCCAAAGCAATGACCAGCAGTAAAGGTGGATTAGTAGGTTTGCTGAGACAAAATGGAGTTGAATGTCTTACTCTCCACTGCATCATACACCACGAGGCACTTTGTGGGAAATCTGTTAAAATTAGACTTTGTGTTGAAGTTATGTTCAATGTTTGGAAGCACATACATTTGCGGAAGCACATTCTCAGCAATGAAATGTCAAGTCAAAACTTTGCAATAAGCCGGAGAGCAGCATCCTCTGCTGCTGTCTCTGACTTGCAGCAATGAATATTGATGTTGAATTGAGAGATTCATGCAAGAAAAACATTTTCCTCAGTGTTTGTACTAAGAGTGAGCTATTCTCTGACATGTATTTAATTTTATTACTACTTAACACCATTCATGTCTTAATGGCCAAATGTGAAACTGAAATAAATGATCTGATTCTAGAAACTGGAATTCTATTTCTGTATTTGGCCCATGCAGTTGGCCCAAAATTAGCATCCAGCCCACAGCATTGAAGAGTGTGGCCCACCCTCATTTTATTTAAAAAAAAAATTTGAGAAGCATTAAAGGTGATCTGCAAAGGATTTTTTAAAAATGAGTTTATGCCCTCTTTTGCTTCTTTATGATGTATAAAGAAGGCCTGAAAGGCTTTTGTTAAGTTAGGTATCTTGTTAAAGTCTCTCCTTCCTCTCCACCCTCCCGCCCTAGCTATGTTTTACCTTAGAAGTTTCTGACTAGAAATCCTATCTCCTCTTGGTAGCTAAACTTTCATTAGTTTAGCTCTTCCAATATCACCATTTCATTAGTTTTCCAGTCATTATATAGTCTTCCAGCTTAAATAGGACCTATATTTCCAAAATTAAAAATAAATTAAAAAAACAACCCTAAACCAAAACTTTTCACACCCATTTATACATCATAAAGAAAGGGAAAAGGGTATAAGCCTATTGTTTTCCTTTGCTCATCACCTTTAAGGAATGTCTCAGCAGTCAAATTGTTGGATTAGCAGAATGGTCCTTGCCCTGTCATTCTGAAATAAATGTCTCCTTCACTGGAAAATCACTTCTGTTGGGAATACTATCTGTGCAGAATTCTTATTCTTGGGTCTTATTTCCTTAGTGCAGGAGAAATGAAACTTTTCTAGTGCTTGTGATTTTTTTGAACTTTGACAGCAACATTAATGGCATAAAGCATGAACCAGGTCCCCTACTGACTGCTGTGTGCCAGCCCCTGCAAAGTATAAATGCTACTTCTTCTTCGAGTGATTGCTCACATCCATTCCAGTTAGGTGTGCGTGCCGCGCGTGCACGTTTGTCGGAAACTTTTTACCCTAGCAACTCCAGTGGGCCGGCAGGTCGCCCCCTGGAGTGGCGCCGCCATGGCGCTCAATATATATCCCTGCCGGCCCACCCGCTCCTCAGTTCCTTCTTACCGCCGTGTCTGTCGTTGGAACTGTGGAGCGCGGCATAGCTGTCCTCCACGTCCCTAGCTCTCCTTGTTATCTCTAGTTATCGTTATAGTTGTTAGTTAGACTGTTAAGTATAGATAGTAGTAATTAAGTGTAAATAGTTGTTCGCCGGGGGCTCTAGCCCTTCCCGGCACCCGGCACCGGGCTCATGCCTGGTTCGCCGGGCTTCAAGCAGTGTGCGGCCTGCAAGAAGCCTATGCCTACCAGCGACCCCCACGACGCGTGCCTGAAGTGCCTGGGGGAATCGCACAGATCGGACAAGTGCCGCATCTGCAAGGCTTTTAAGCCAAGGACAAAAAAGGAGAGAGATCAAAGACTCCGGACTCTCCTTATGGAGGCGGCACTTGACCCGGCGGCTTCGCAGGCCGTGATCTCGGCGCCGGCACCGGATCGTGCCGGCACCGGAAAGACTCCTCGGCACCGACCTTCTCCGGCACCGGGTGCAGAACCAAGACCGTCAGCGTCTGCTACTCCGGCCAGGCAGACCCGACTGGAGCGCCCGGCCTCAACATCGGCCGCGGCGCCGCCGGCACCGTCGACTCCGGGCCCGGCGGGTCCGTCGAGTCCGGTGCCGCCAAGCTCCCCCATAAGGTCTGGGGTTGAGATATTGGTCCCATCCACGCCGGAGACCTTCGCCTCGGCACGGGACCTCATTGCCTTGACAGAGCCTACTCAGCTGCCACCCCCGGTACCTCCGGTGCGGGTCGCATCTAGAGGGAAGCCCATGATGTCGGCACCGTCTCGGGACTCGCGCTCGCGGTCCAGGTCCCGACGTCACGGCAGGTCGAGATCTCATCGCCGCTCGCAGTCCCGGCACCGCTCCCCTCGGCGGTACCGGTCGCACTCGCGGCACCGGTCGACCTCAAGGCGGTCGCGGTCGGACTCCAGCCGCCGATACCGGCACCGTGACTCCAGGAGCCAGTCCCGCCGTCACTCGCCGCACCGGTCGACCTCCCGGCACCGAGCTGGTGGCAGGTCCCGGTCCCGGTCGACCTCCCGGCACCGAGTTGGTGGCAGGTCCCGGTCCCGATCCCGGCACCGAAGCGGCGGCCGGTACCGGTCCAGATCCCGGCACCGAGACAGAACCCGGTCCCGATCTCGATCCCGGCACCGCTATGACTCCCGGTACCGATCCCCGGCACCTAGAAGATCGTCGCTGCCGACCCGGGCAGACCCTTACCAGCCAGGGTCGGCCCCGCCGTGGCCTTCTAGACAGCCGTCGGTCTCCTCACAAACGGACAGTGGGTATGCGCTGGGCACCGACCGGCAGGCGGCGCTCTTTCAGGACCCGCCACAACACGACCAAGGCCCGCAGCAGTGGGGGTTTTGGACCCCATGGGCATACCATCAAGCCCAGGGCCCCCAACAGCCTCCTGCTAGGCCTGCGACGGCGGAGCACAGGGTGCCGGAAGCCTCGTTGTCTCGCCCCCCTCCCTCCCCGGATGGAGAGGAAGAGTCCAAGCAGCAAGACTCCGCTCTGGCTCCTGAGACTGAGGCGAGGGCCGAGGGGGACCCCCCATTAGACACTTTCTTGCCGGGGGTCTCCTCATCCTCCTCCCCTGATGAAGCGGTGGCTGGCACCTCCTCCAGTAGGGCCCCCCCCCCCCCCGCTGGATCTCAGGGCGCACCAAGACCTCCTCAGGCGAGTAGCTCAGAATCTGAGCCTACAAGCCGAGGAGGTCTCGGAAATCGAGGATCCGATTGTTACCATCCTCTCATCGGATGCTCCCACCAGGGTCGCCCTACCCTTCATAAGGACCATCCAGGCCAACGCCAATACTATCTGGCAGTCACCGGCCTCCATCCCCCCTACGGCGAGGGGCGTCGAGAGGAAGTACATGGCCCCCTCTAAAGGTTATGAGTACCTCCATATCCACCCGACACCGTGTTCCCTGGTGGTACAGTCGGTAAATGACAGAGAGCGTCATGGGCAGGAAGCTCCAGCCCCCAAATCCAGGGAGGCCAGGCGAATGGACCTCCTTGGACGCAAAGTATACTCCGCTGGGGCGCTGCAGCTCAGGGTTTCGAACCAACAAGCCCTGCTCAGCAGGTACGCTTTCAACTCATGGGTGGCAGCGGACAAATTTAAAGAGCTGCTGCCGCAAGACGCCCGCCAGGAATTTGCAGCCATCCTGGATGAGGGCAAGAAGGTTCCACGTACATCATTGCAAGCTTCTTTGGACGCTGCAGACTCGGCTGCCCGCACCCTCGCTTCGGGGGTAACGATGCGCCGTATCTCCTGGCTGCAGGTCTCTGGCCTTCCTCCGGAGCTCCAACATACTATCCAGGACCTCCCGTTCGAAGGCCAGGGCCTGTTTTCCTAAAAGACAGACCCCAGACTTAAGAGTCTAAAGGACAATCGGGTCATTATGCGCTCCCTCGGGATGCACACACCGGGAACGCAGCGCAGACCCTTCCGGCCTCAGCAGCAGCAGCAGCGCAGGCCATATTCCCAGTTCCGCCAACGGCAGGACCTTAATAGGCGCCGTGGCAGGAATGGAAGGCGCAGGCATTCGGGGAACCAAGGGGGGCAGAACCAAGGCTCCTCTAAGCCCCCGCCTGGACCCAAGCCTTCATTTTGAAGGTGCGCCCGAGGGCGCAGTAACAGTTTCCCCCACGGATCCTTCCCCCCCGTTTTCCAACCGCCTTTCATTTTTCCTCCCGGCGTGGACCCAAATAACATCGGACCGCTGGGTCTTACGCACGGTGCAGACGGGATACCGCCTGCAGTTTATATCATTTCCTCCTTCCCGCCCCCCTTCCTCGTCCCTCTTCAGGGACCCCTCTCACGAGCAATTCCTTCGACAGGAGGTACAGACGCTCCTCAACAAAGGAGCTATAGAGGCGGTTCCGGAAAACGAGAAAGGCAAGGGGTTTTATTCCCGTTACTTTCTGATCCCCAAGGCCAAGGGAGGCCTCAGGCCTATCCTCGACTTGCGAGAGCTCAACAAGTACCTGGTGAAGTTGAAGTTCCGCATGGTATCCCTGGGGACCATTATCCCATCCCTGGATCCGGGAGACTGGTACGCCGCCCTCGACATGCAGGACGCTTATTTTCACATTGCCATTTGGCCACACCACAGACGTTTCCTTCGTTTCGTGGTGGGCCCCTTTCACTACCAATTTGCAGTCCTCCCATTTGGCCTTTCTACGGCCCCGAGAGTATTTACAAAATGCATGGCAGTTGTTGTGGCACACCTTCGACGCAGTCGTATCCACGTGTTCCCTTACCTAGACGATTGGTTAATTCGGGGCACGTCGGAACGGCAAGTTTGCAGCCACGTCCGCGTGATCACCGGCCTGTTTGCTACTTTGGGCCTCTTGATCAACATGGACAAGTCCACCCTGATTCCCACGCAGAGGGTGGAGTTCATCGGGGCCGTCCTGGACGCCACCGTGGCCAGGGCTCTTCTGCCGTTGCCGAGGTTCCAGGCATTGTCGGCGATCGTTCAACGACTGCGGGCAGCCCCCTTGACATCAGTGCGGACATGTCTAGCCCTGTTAGGCCACATGGCAGCATGCACGTTTGTGACCGGTTATGCTCGGCTCCGCATGAGGCCCCTCCAGTTGTGGCTCATCGAACATTACCGGCCGGCAAGGCAGCCGCTAGACATGCTGATCACGATCCCCCAAGGGGTGTTAGATTCTCTCGACTGGTGGCTAGACCAGTCCGTACTGTGTGCGGGGCTCCCTTTCCACCCACCTCAGCCCTCGGTGTCCCTGACAACGGATGCCTCAGACCTAGGCTGGGGGGCCCACCTGGGAACCCTGAGAACGCAGGGCCTGTGGTCCCTGCAGGAGGTGAGGTTGCACATCAACATGCGGGAGTTGAGAGCGGTCCGCCTTGCTTGTCAAACGTTCTGCCATCAGCTTCAAAGTCGTTGTGTCGCGGTGTTTACCGACAACACGACGACCATGTACTATGTCAACAAGCAGGGCGGCACCAGATCCTCTCCCCTGTGTCACGAGGCGATGCGACTCTGGGACTTTTGTGTAGCCCATTCCATTCACCTCATGGCTTCCTTCCTCCCCGGAGTACGGAACACGCTGGCGGATCGCTTGAGCAGATCCTTCCTATCGCACGAGTGGTCCCTTCGCCTGGACGTCGCTCTCTCCATCTTCCAGAGGTGGGGTTATCCCCGTGTGGACCTCTTCGCGTCCGGGGGGAACAAGAAGTGCCAGGCGTTCTGCTCCTTTCAGGGCAGGGAGCCCGGGTCGATAGCGGATGCCTTCCTTATTCCGTGGTCGACCCACTTGTACTACGCGTTTCCCCCGTTTCCTCTGGTTCACAAGGTCCTTCTGAAGGTGCGCAGGGACAGGGCTCGCGTGATCATGGTAGCCCCGGCGTGGCCCAGGCAGCATTGGTACCCCATGCTGCTGGACCTGGCCATAGCCGACCCAGTTCCCCTGCCCCTTCACCCGGACCTGATTACCCAGGAGCACGGGACCCTCTGTCACCCGGACCTGCAGTCGCTGCACCTAGCGGCGTGGTTCCTGCGTGACTGACCGGCTCTGAACTGCGCTGCTCCACACCGGTGAGGGAGGTGCTTTTGGGCAGCAGGAAGCCTTCCACGAGAGCGACATACTCGGCCAAGTGGAAGCGTTTCTCCTGTTGGTGCGTGGAGAGAGATCTCCGCCCTATGGAAGTTTCGGTGGCCAATATCTTAGACTACGTTTGGTCCCTCAAACAGCAGGGTCTGGCGATATCGTCTTTGCGGGTCCACCTGGCAGCTATCTCCACCTTTCACCCGGGTGCGGATGGTCGCTCTGTTTTTTCTCACCCGACGGTGTCTAGATTTCTTAAGGGACTGGAACGTTTATACCCTAACGTCCGACTCCCTGCTCCAACCTGGGATCTTAACTTGGTGTTGTCTCGGCTCATGGGACCCCCCTTTGAGCCGTTAGCTACTTGCTCCCTGCTTTACCTCTCTTGGAAGACTGCCTTTTTAGTAGCTATCACCTCAGCTAGGCGGGTGTCGGAACTCCGGGCCCTTGTGGTGGACCCCCCGTATACAGTCTTCCACAAAGATAAGGTGCAGCTGAGGCCACACCCTGCCTTTCTCCCCAAGGTAGTCTCGTCCTTCCACATCAGCCAAGAGATATTCCTTCCGGTTTTTTTTCCCGAAACCTCACTCCTCAGGCAGGGAGCAGCAGCTCCACTCGCTTGATGTCCGTAGGGCTCTCGCGTTCTATGTGGAGAGGACCAAGCCCTTCCGCAAATCCCCCCAGCTTTTCGTGGCGGTAGCGGACCGCATGAAGGGACTTCCTATCTCCTCCCAGAGGTTATCCTCATGGGTAACGTCCTGTATCAGGACCTGCTATGACTTGGCCCACGTCCTACGGGCCGGGTGACTGCGCATTCTACCAGGGCGCAGGCTTCGTCGCTGGCTTTCCTCGCCCGGGTGCCCATCCAGGAAATCTGTCGGGCAGCGACCTGGTCATCGGTCCACACTTTTGCTTCCCACTACGCCCTGGTCCAGCAGTCAAGAGAGGATGCGGCCTTCGGATCTGCAGTGCTCCATGCCGCTACTTCTCACTCCGACCCCACCGCCTAGGTATGGCTTGGGATTCACCTAACTGGAATGGATGTGAGCAATCACTCGAAGAAGAAAAGACGGTTACTCACCTTTGTAACTGTTGTTCTTCGAGATGTGTTGCTCACATCCATTCCACACCCGCCCTCCTTCCCCACTGTCGGAGTAGCCGGCAAGAAGGAACTGAGGAGCGGGTGGGCCGGCAGGGGTATATATCAAGCGCCATGGCGGCGCCACTCCAGGGGGCGACCTGCCGGCCCACTGGAGTTGCTAGGGTAAAAAGTTTCCGACGAACGTGCACGCGCGGCGCGCACACCTAACTGGAATGGATGTGAGCAACACATCTCGAAGAACAACAGTTACAAAGGTGAGTAACCGTCTTTTCCTTCCCTTCAGTTTTTGCTTGACTGTCTTCAGTGATGGAGTCCTTTGCAAAAGGTTGGGGTTTATACGCCATTTGCTGCAACTCTTCACTGGATCCTGATAAGGTTTTGTCCTTATTATGTAGCATTAGCTATAATAGCCATATTGCTGTATAGACTATCCTTTTCCTGCTATAAACCTTTCTTCTAGCCAGCTCCATTATATTGTTAAGCACTTTAGATCTTCTTGTCTGTTGTATCCATGCATTTTGGTTACGCTCTGTACCTTGTTTTTGTTTTGTTCTGCTTTCCTGCTGTGTTCAGGTGCCACTAGTTCTTAGTGCCCAGCACCTTTTTCAGTTCTCTGACGTCTGCACTTTGTTTTGGTCAGCTTCATCTCTTTAAAGAATTAATTTGCTACTCAGCAGTGAGGCTAAAGTAATAAAACTGGTGCTTCACTAGGCTTATACTACAGGGACTTCTGAAAGAAAATTAAGGACTATTAGTCTGTGGTTATCATTTGTGAGTTCCGTTGAATTCACTGTTGATTGTTGGTGCGTTTGAGTTTGCCTCAGGTCACATTAGAGTTCTGTTTATAAATGTCAGATAGCTGTCAGAAGGAGGGTTTTTGTCTGTGTCTTTTTTTCCCTGGCCCCTCTTTTTATTCATAAAGACGTTTTAAAAGTTTTTGTAATTTTTTGTTGGGATAGGTCTCTTCTGAAATTTAGGCTTTTCATAGAATCATTGGACTGGAAGGGACCTCGAGAGGTCATCTAGTCCAGTCCCCTGCACTCTTGGCAGGACTAGGTATTATCTAGACAATTTCTAACAGGTGTTTGTCTAACCTGCTCTTAAAAATCTCCAATGATGGAGATTCCACAACCTCCCTAGGCAATTTATTCCAATGATTAACCAGCCTCACAATTAGGAAATTTCTCTTAATGTCCAACCTAAACCTCCCTTGCTGCAATTGAAGCCCATTGCTTCTTGTCCTATCCTTAGAGGTTAAGAACAATTCTTCTGCCTCTTTGTAACAACCTTTTATGTACTTGAAAACTGTTATCATGTCCCCTCTCAGTCTTTTCTTCTCTAGACTAAACAAATTCATTTTTTTTCAATCTTCCCTCAAGGTCATCTTTCCTAGAACTTTGATCATTTTTGTTGCTCTTCTCTGAACTTTCTCCAATTTGTCCACATCTTTCCTGAAATGTGGCTCCCAGAGCTAGACGCAATACTCCAGGTAAGGCCTAATCAGCACAGAGTAGAACGGAAGAATTACTTCTCATGTCTTGCTTACAGCACTCCTGATGATACATCCCAGAATGATATATTCACTTTTTTTGCAACAGTGTTACACTGTTGATTCATTTGGCTTGTGGTCCACTATGACCCCCAGATCCCTTTCTGCAGTACTCCTTCCTAGGCAGTCATTTTCTGTTTTGTATGTGTGCAACTGACTGTTCTTTCCTAAATGGAGGACTTTGCATTTTACTTCAGACTATCTCTCCAGGTTGTCCAGATCATTTTGAATTTTAATCCTGTCCTGCAAAGCACTTGCAACGCCTCCCAGCTTGGTATCATCCGCAACTTTACAAGTGTAATCTATGCCATTATCTAAATCATTGATGAAGATATTGAACAGAACTGGACCCAGAACTGATCTCTGTGGGACCCCACTCATTATGCCCTTCTGGCATGACTGAACCACTGATAACTACTGTCTAGGAATGGTTTTCCAACCAGTTTTGCACCCACCTTGTAGTAGCTCCATCTAGTATGCCTTTCCCTAGTTTGTTTATGAGACGGTCATGTGAAACTGTATCAAAAACTTTACTGAAGGCAAGATATACCAGGTCTACTGTTTCCCCACTATCCACAAGGCTTGTTATCCTATCCAAAAAAAAAAAAAAAAAAGCTAACATTGGTTTGACAGAATTTGTTCTTGACAATTGCATGCTGTTATCTCATTATCTTCTAGATGTTTGCAAATTGATTGCTTAATTATTTTGAAGGCTAGAAGTTTGTTATAACAAGTGATTCTAAAGTAACAGAAGGAGAGAGGCTTTCATATTATAAATGAAGATGTGAATTAGTATAATTGACCTTCTATGGGTCATCTCAATTATCACTTCAAAAGCTTTTTTTCTCCTGCTGATGATAACTCATCTCAATTGATTAGACTCTTCCTGTTGGTATGCATACTTCCACTTTTTCATGTTCTCTGCATGTATAAATATCTCCTGTCTGTGGGTTCCATTCTATGTATCTGAAGAAGTGAGCTGTAGCTCACGAAAGCTCATGCTGAAATAAATTTGTTAGTCTCTAAGGTGCCACAAGTACTCTTGTTCTTTTTGCGGATACAGATTAACATGGCTGCTACTCTGAAACCTATAATTGACTGTCATTCATGTCATTTTGATAACATTTTTTTTTAACCGGTTGGGATGCTGTGATTTGAATCAGTTAACAGTAGGATACCTAATTTGCCCCATATTAATTTCCCCCTACTGTTACTTCTTTTCAACTGTTTGAAATGGGCCACTTTCATTACCACTACAAAAGTAATTTTTCCTCCTTTGGTATCCTACTGTTAATTGAATTGTCTCATTAGATTGACCTCCCACTTGGTAAGACAACTCCCATCTTTTCAAGTGCTGTTTATTTATACCTGCTACTGAATTTTCCGCTCAATGCATGTGAAGAAGTGGGTTCTAGCCCACGAAAGTTTATGCCCAAATAAATTTGTTTGAGTCTAAGGTGCCACAAGGTCTCCTCGTTGTTTTTGCTGATACAGACTAACACAGCTACCACTCTGAAACCTAGTAGCTTATGTGTTCACTATACTGTGGGTATAAATACCTGCTTGGCCTGAATGCAGTTTGCTAAATGGTTCATTTTATTTATACCAACAGTCTACACAGCTGTGCGTTTATTTAACCTTATTGTTGATCTCCAGAATGTTACAACTCAGTTCTGTGGTGAACATATGAACCCATGACTCTGTCTATTACAGTTATCATTCGACAACAATAATTACAAATGACTACTGTTACAACAGGAAAAGTAGCTGTGTTAGTCTGGATCTGTAAAAGCATCAAAGAATCCTGTGGCACCTTATAGACTAACAGACGTTTTGGAGCATGAGCTTTCATGGGTGAATACTCAATTCATCGGATGCGACGAAGTGGGAACTCACCCACGAAAGCTCATGCTCCAATACATCTGTTAGTCTATAAGGTGCCACAGGACTCTTTGCTGCTTACCAACAAGAAAAATAAGTCTGAAATACACAAAGCAAACAGATGACTTGCCACAAGACTTGAAGTGAACTAATTAGGGCACATATTGATAGTGTGCACAGGTTGATTAACACTTCCTCCCATCTGTCAAACTCACCCATCTCCCTTTAATCCTTCTATCCTCCCTTTAATCGTGCTTCCTCATTAAGAAGAGAGCTGGTGAAAGGCTTGGATCCTGTGCCGTTCTTGCTTATGGGTAACATTTTCAGAAGTGTGTTTTAGTGGGACTTAGGCACTTCTGAAAATGGAACTTGCATTCTAAGTCATTTAGGCACTTTTGAAAATGTTACCCTGTATTCTTATGGACCAGAATGCTTTACTAGTCCAAATCTGAGGATTCTTATTATTGAAGGGAGTTACTCTGCTGAGTACATTCATGGGCTATTGGGCAAAGTATTATTCTTCCTTTGTGAGAGTTTGGTTATTAATGCTGCAGTGGTTATTCTTGTTCATCTTTAATGGTTGTATAATTAAAAGGTGGAGTAAGATTTTTACATAGGCCTGAGTGTTATTTTGCATAAGAATGTGGGGAGTGGAATGAGCTCTCTTCTGGTACTTTTAAAGAGTATGTGTATTCTAGAAGCATTTTTTAACAAAGGAGTTTCTACCTTTGAGTTTCACCTGTGTTTGAAGTGGAAGAAACATTGCGCACGTAAACATCAGTAAGGAACTACCCTGCTCCACTTTGTAAATCTCTAATCTTTTGTCCGAACTGCTCACAATGAGGTATCTTGTCGTTATTAGAATAGTGGTTATCCCAGAGCAGCATAGACATCTGAACATTCCGTCATTTCTAGTACAATATTTGATCACATAGGTACAAATCTGCAAATCAAGAAACTTTTGTAGCCTTTAGCAACTGCATTATCATGATGATAATCTTTTATTTGAAATTCAATTTAAATTTAAGACTTGGTGTACACAGCTGTCTTGTATTGTGACAAATAAATTATAGCAGCCTGAAATCAATTTCTGTTTTCAGGCAGAATTCTTATGAATTGAAATGAGGTTTTTTAAATAAAAGTTCTGATAGGCAGGGCTTGAAAGATCCACTCATAGAGAGTACTTAGCTTTCTTGAAGAAGTGTCATTAGCTATTATATAAACTTTATTTTCAAAAAGATAATTTTCTGGCTCTTACGATTGGAAAGACAACTTTCCACATGTGGAAAGTCTGTAAATCAGTGCAATACTTTCACTGATTCTGCAGACAGACCAATTCATTGCTTCTTCTGAGCCTCCTCATAGCTCTCCCTGAGAGGTAGCAGAGTGCAAAGTGTTTACAAACTCTTGTAAATATCACTGTGTTTGTGCAGAACCCTGCTTAATTTTACTTTGCAGATGCAGGGTAAAAATATGAATAGCAGCTGACGCAAATACTGGACCTGTTTGGTGGGAAGGAGGCCTTGAAAACAAAGGTTAGGTGAAGGGTAGATTCTCCTCTTAAACCCTCACAGCAGCCAGGTGGCAAATAGGGAGACAAAATGTCCCTTTGCCTTTTCTGTAACCATTAGGGGCTGGGGAGCATTAAACTTACTGGATAATTACTACTTGGGGCCTGTGGTGATATTTGGGCCTACAAATTTACTCTGATTGTGAGTTCAACTGTGAAAAGTGAGTGTAAGTTTATAAAAGGTCACAGTAACCTATAACAACATATGTTGATGGGAAAAGATGCATAAGGGAGACAGACAAACTGAATTTGTCCAAATTAAAAAGCCACCTGGTATAACTCAAGTACTGTGTTATGATCATATTTGGTAAACAAGAAAAGTGTGGAATCAGAAATCAGTGAACCAAAACTGATGTGTTGGGAATGAGGCCTAATTGGTGGACAAAATAATTAGAGGACCAGGCTATTCCACGTATAACTCCCTTTTGGGGTCCTTAAGGTCAGATACTTCAGGAAAAAAATTGGCTATTGGAGCAAGCTTCACCATCATGGCTGTCTCCCCTACCATCTCCTTGAATTCCAGACCTGCTTCATCCCAATCCTGAAAGGTGTCCTGACCAGATAACATCACCATCTCCACCAGCTCTTTCTGAATCCCAACCACCACCTGGGATGTGAGACTTTGTCTCTTTTATCCACCCAGCCACACCCCACCAATGTGTCCTTTTCCTTCCCTATCTTCTTTCTTCTCTTTCCTATCAATCTCCATTTTCTTTCTGTCTAATAAGTGTCTGACTTCGCTGGCCAAGACTGAATACTTTACAACACTGCTGTAAGCCTGTGACTAAAGAGGCAACTAAAAGCAATGCCCAAAACATCCAGATGTTGGTAGAGGTTTGCCAGGTCTCTGAGTCCCTGATAAGACTGTGGGCTCTGCCTGTATCTTTCCAGCAGTGAGGCTGCAAATGAAAGTCAACCCCAGAGATTGAAGCTGCATTTTCTATCTTTGCTGTTCTTTTCTCTCCCCTCTTGTGTGTGTTTGTTTTGTTTGGTCTTCTAGGAAACAGGATCAGACTTTAACAACAGTGACAGCAGCTCCAGTCCATCTCTACTAACTTCTTCTCTTTTCCACAAAAGGACAGTTAAGGCCATCTTTAATGCAATCCTAATGAGGGTTTTTTTCTTCTAAAGACTCGTACCAGCTAAAGGGAAAGAGAACAAGGGATTTTGTTAAAATGAAAGCCTTATTTAATACATTGTTTCAAAATAGCTAACTGCTTTTCTTTTTCTTCTGTATCTTTAATAAAAGGTTAAAAGGATTTTAATGGTGTGTTTACCGTGGTACTAAGTAGGCTGAGGTCTCTGTATACCAAACCCCGGTCTGTGTTTAAAACTGTTTAATGTTGGATAGTAACTGGGTTTTGGTAACACCATTAGCCCATATATTCCATCTAAATTAATACAACAGGCCTGATATAAAAGATGAGGCAGAGGGAGAGCACACTGGTAGGAATCCCAGTACTCTCCCATATCCCAGCAGCTTATGGAGTTAGGCAATAGCTTTTCATGTAAGTGTTGCCCCTGGTCAGTGGGGCCCCTCGTCTAACATAACAATCTCTGGCAAGTACACCTCTACCCCGATATAACGCTGTCCTCGGGAGCCAAAAAAATCTTACTGCGTTATAGGTGAAACTGTGTTATATTGAACTTGCTTTGATCCGCTGGAGCGTGCAGCCCCACCCTCCCGGAGCGCTGCTTTACCGCATTATATCCGAATTCATGTTATATTGGGTTGCGTTATATCGGGGGAGAGGTGTAGCTATTAGGTGTTGGATAAAATTTCTAAACCACGCATGAGAGTTGATGGATCTGGGCAAGAGAGAGATTGATGACATACGTTAGAAAAGAGAAGAAAGGTATTGAGGGAAGGGGGAGAGATAGAGGGAGATGGATTTTCGTGGGAGAAGTGGGGAGAAGAAAGGAAAGAGGTTAGAGAGAACAATGTAGAGAAAGAGAAAGATATGATATGGGGCTGCAAGGTGAAAGAATGAAAAAAAGGAAAGAAACGGTAGACATAGCATGGTCAGGACATTGGACTGGAACTTCGGAAACCTTTGTTCTTTTACTGGCTCTACAATAACCTGCTGTATGATCTTGGGGAAGTCTTTTCTTCCCTCAATGTTTGGGTGAGCCCTCCTACTCTTTCTTTGTCGTGTCTGTTTAGATTGTAAGTAGCGCTGTTGAATAATCGCAGTTAACTCATGCGATTAACTAAAAAAAAAACAAAATAACTGAGTAAACAAAATAATTGTGATTAATCGCACTGTTAAGCAATAGAATACCAATTGAAATTTAGTAAATATTTTTGGATATTTTTCTACATTTTCAAATATATTGATTTCTGTTACAAGTCAGAATACAAAGTGTACAGTGCTCACTTTATATTATTATTTTATTTCAAATATTTACACTGTAAAAATGATAAAAATAGTATCTCTTGTTTAGTTCACCTCATACAAGTACTCTTGTGCAATTGCTTTATCAGGAAATTGTAACTTACAACTTTAGATTTTTTGTTGTTACATAACTACACTCAGAAACAAACCAATGTAAAACTTTAGAGCCTACAAGTCCACTCAGTCCTACTTCTTGTTCAGCCAATTGCTAAGACAAACGAGTTTGTTTACATTTCCGGAGTGGAACTGCTGACAGCTGCTTATTTACAATGTCACCTGAAAGTGAGAACAGGCTTTCACATGGCACTTTTGTAGCTGGCATTGCAAGGTATTTATGTGCTAGATATACTAAACATTCCTATGTCCTTTCATGCTTTGGCCTCCATTCCGGAGGGCATGCTTCCATGCTGATAATGCATTAATTAAATTTGTGAATGAACTCCTTAGGAGAGAATTGTATGTATTCTGTTCTGTTTTACCCACATTGTGCCACGTGTTTCATGTCATAGCAGTCTCAGATGATGACCCAGCACATGTTCATTTTAAGATCATTTTCACAGCAGATTTGACGAAACGCAAAGAAAGTACCAATGTGAGATTTCTAAAGATAGCTACAGCACTCGACCCAAGATTTAAGAATCTGAAGTGCCGTCCAAAATCTGAGAGGGATGAGGT
The DNA here is from genome assembly GCF_025201925.1 of Gopherus flavomarginatus. Taxonomy (NCBI): domain Eukaryota; kingdom Metazoa; phylum Chordata; order Testudines; family Testudinidae; genus Gopherus; species Gopherus flavomarginatus. The sequence continues at coordinate 186,494,374 of NC_066620.1, forward strand.
GTGGAGAATGCTTTTAGGTGTCTTAAAAGAGCAACACTCCAAGGCGGAAACTACAGAACCTGAACCACCAAAAAAGAAAATCAACCTTTTGCCGGTGGCATCTGACTCAGATGATGAAATTGAACATGCGTTGGTCTGCTCTTCTTCGGATTGTTATCGAGCAGAACCCGTCATCAGCATGGACACGTGTCTTCTGGAATGGTGGCTGAAGCATGAAGGGGCATATGAGTCTTTAGCACATCTGATATGTAAATATCTTGTGATGCCAGCTACAACAGTGCCATGTAGAAGCCTGTTCTCACTTTCAGGTGACATTGTAAACAAGATGTGGGCAGCATTATCTCCTGCAAATTGTAACCAAACTTGTTTGTCTGAGCGACTGGCTGAAGTAGGACTGAGTGAACTTGTAGGTTCTAAAGTTTTACATTGTTTTATTTTTGAATGCAGTTATATTTTGTAGATTATTCTATATTTGTAAGTTCAACTTTCATTATAACGAGATTGCACTACAGTTCTTGTGATAGGTTGTAATAAAAATTAAACAAAATGAGCACTGTACACTTTGTATTCTGTGTTCTAAATGAAATAAATATATTTTAAACTGTAGAAAACATCAAATATTTAAATAAATGGTATTCTGTTATTGTTTAACAGTGCAATTAATTGCGTGATTAATCGCAATTAATCGTGATTAATTTTTTTTAGTCGCTTGACATCCCTAATTATAAGTGCTTTGGGACAGGAACTATCTTTTATTATGTATTTGTGCAGTGCCTAGCACATGGGAGCTGAGTCTTATTTGGGACCTCTCAGTGCTGCCATAATACATCTCATGGATGGTGGTGATGATGATGATAATAAATAGACACTAGGGAAAATGCAGTGAAAGATGCACCATGGTCTGTTATACAAATGAGGGAAAAAAGTTACTGAAGCCAAGAAAGGAAAGAAGGTGCAACAGAGAAGTAGGAAGCTACATTTAAAAATATAATTACATAGCAAATTGATTGAGACCATTTGTTACAGTTAAATACATATCCAATAAATGGTACACAACCATTTTTTTTCTTTTAAATTATATGAAGGAAATGTGGCTTTAAGGGGAGGTGTGGTCAGAAGTGGTGGCGGCAGTGGCAGCAACACAGGTATGATACTTTTCAAGAGTTATTAGGCATAGTCCTCTGGCTAGCAAGTGTTGGGTATATTTTTCAATATATTTTTATATTTTGCTGAATATGTTAACATAACTAATGTAATATCGTTGTGCATTTTTGTTTCGGTGTGGTTTTAGCAACCGAGTCCTAATCGGAGAGAGGACAGGCCTGTCAGTTTCTATCAGCTGGGATCAAATCAACTTCAGCCTAATGTAGCATCTTTGGCAAGAGATGCAGCAAATATTGCTAAGGATAAACAAAGAAGTTTTATGCCTAGTATATTACAGAATGAAACCTATGGAGCAATACTTAGTGGCAGTCCACCTCCCATTCAACCTGCAGTACCTGTTACTACAAGTGCACCTCCCCTACCTCCAAGGAATATTGGCAAAGGTACTAACGCTGGAAAATATAATGTTTTAGAAGAAATGGGATCATAACATTTTTTTTCTTACATTTTGAAGATTTGTTTTACAGTTACTTTGCACAGGTAGGTATTGGAACTATTTACTGATTTATTTTTTTTTTAAACTTGAAGTGAATCTGCACAACATATTCTGAATTTGATTTACATTGTACGGGCTAGTGAAGGAAAACATATTCTGAATTACATACATTCAGGTATACAGAATATGTGTGACAATAATACATGTTTAAAAAAATTAATAAAGTTCAAGCTACTTATAAGAAATGAGTAACAGCCCAGATGATCAACTTTATCAACTGCTTTCAGTTTGTGCTCCAACTTTTAAAACTTTTATTTCCTAAAGATGTGTCAGTCTGAATTGAACCATCCAGCTGTTGTGGAAATGCTTCGCTTTAAAAGAGCCCAAAGAGAGTATGAAGAAAGATAAAGAATGATAACATTACAGACACTTCTTAAATCTGTGCTAGAAAGTTTGGAAATAAAATAAAAGGTGAAATATAAGATACGTACACAATTTGGAGAATTAGGAGTTTTACAAGATTGGTAACTGACCAAAACATAACTCCCATTACTTATTATCAGGGATCCTAGAAATCCGTTTGCCATGGAAAAACATGGAATTTGCATTTTGCCATTTTGTGAAAAAATAAAACATATATTAACTATTAACTAAATTTTGTTATATTATCAATGTCACTTATTCAATGTGCACAACCTCTCCTGCTTGTTGATTTTTTTAATGTGCTTTAAATTTTCATAGCTAAACATACTCCAGTAAACTGTTTCCAGTGTATAGAGTTTACACAATGGCATATAGGGGTTCATGTTTTAATGCATCTCAGATTTCACTTCAGCCTTCAGATGTGAGTAATTAAAGTTATGAAAAGATGCTGAAAACTTTAAAAATCACCCCTAAAGACAGTGTCACTGAGTTTTGCATGGACAAATTTCACATTGATGGTGATGTGTTATTCTGTACTGTATGCAGAAAGGCTGGAGATTACATTTAGAGGCAAACAGTTGAACACAGGGAAAGCGCTAAACATAAACTGAATGAAAATAAACGAAAACATGAGACTGAAACAGCAGGGCCATCGACAACAGTAAAGAAACAGTGCAATGTGATTGGATCATTCCAGCGTTCTTGTGCATTAAAAAATGCACACAATTTTCTGAAATCTAGACTACAGACATAGAAGTATTTAGTATATTTAAGCAATACAAGTTGCAATTCTATATATTTATTTTAGTATAATGATTGACAGCACTGGAGGCTTCGAACTTGCTTAAAAGTTGTAAATATATCAATAAAACATTGCATTCAACTGATGCCTATATATATTGTGGCTAGGGAAACCAAAGTTCAGCATTTCATTTTAATTGTGGAAAAAGGTGGTTTTTGTTTTTGTTTTTTTTTATTGGGGAATGTTGGGTTTTTTAAATAACAGAAAACTAGGATCTCTGCTCATTATCCTCTGTTCAAAGGCCTATGTGAAATCAGTAGGTCTCATTTCTGTTGATAAGGGCCAAATGCTCACATAACAAAAACTTCCATTACAGTCAAGACTCTTACCTTTAGATACGATCCCTCCAGGTCAAGCAGATGGGAAAACCTGAAGAAACTTGCACAGCCAGTCCTTATAGTGTGATAGTTTCCTGGATAAGGATTTCAGTTTCTAATGCCATCAGCAATCTGGCATCTTTCCTGAATGCCAAAAGTATTATACGTATACATACAGCCTTTTATGCTAAAATATCTCAGACTTTGTGTATGGATGACTTTCTTACCTATCCTATAACTTAGTCCACACACCTTGTGTAGAGTGAATACTTGTCCTCAGGTGTAACTTTATTGACAACTAAATGAACAATAAGACAGCATAAAGTACAGCACTGCACAACTGACTAGATATGTGAATGGTTTTTTCATCCTCCTTGGAAGCATCACGTCATGGCTGAAGTTAGGATCTAGGACTTGATGTACCGTTCGTGTTTTCTGGTGTGGCAAATCACAAATCTACAATACAATGAGCTAGCATAAGGGTGCAAGCATAAAAATGTGCATAAAGTATTATTTTTTGGTGGAAATTAAGTGAGGATACAAAATGGTTAGCATGATTTCATGTGTGTTTTTTTTATTTTATTATTATTTTTTAAAAAGGCTGTTAAGACATTTTGGAAAGGGGGAACCCAGCTGAGGATATTATTCTGTATTGACTGAATAAATAAAATGATTGTTTTGCCCTTTGAATAAATTTTAAGTCTGAGCAAATGTACTATTTCACCCATTGCCTTCTGATTAAATGGCACACTTCCAAAACATTAATTTACCGTTCTTCTCCCACCCACCCCTTACAACTTGGCACCCATGCAGTGCAGCTCATGCCAGGAAAATATCCCTCTTGGCTTAAAAAGATTTATTTGTTGGTATATTTTACTCTAGCAGTTCATTTCATTAGCCTCTTTCATTTTCCCAATTGAACATTATGATGACATCACTGATCTTAGCCTCTTTTTAGCTGCCTTTATTATTATTATCCTCTTAATTTTAGAATGCTCTTTAAATCTTCTGATTCCTTTATATCTTCTCTCCATGCAAATTAATGCTTATTTCTAACTGTTTTTCATCTTTCCTTAATATGGTGATCATGCTCTCTGCGTAGGCATACAGTTATATGGTACTAACACAATGTTTGCTATAAAGGATCGCTTACAGTGTGCTTTAGTGAAACAGGGAGACAGCACTTTAGCCTTAGAATAGAGTAAATTAGGAACCACTTCTAAATACAAAAGCAATGCCCTGTAAGTGCTACAGTTGTTGGTCCTAGTTTGGATGAAGCCCTGACCAGGTCAGAACTGACATTACCTGTTGAGTCAGCATGTTCTCAGACCCTTACATGTTTATGTCCCTTTCTTTTATTGTCTGGAGGCAGCTGTCAGGAGTTAGTGATTTTTTCATAGGACTCACCTTTTGATTTCTTGTTGAGAAGCTTTTGCCTTTGCCAAGGCTTAACCATCCTCAGATTCATAAGCTGTGAAATGGATTATTAACCTGACACATTTTGAAATGTTGACGTGAGACAAGCACTTACATAGCTGAAATGTTAAGAATACTTTTACCTAAAACTTGTTTTATTGTTTTCAGTCAGATATGATTTATTCTCTTGTACTCTTACAAGATGATGGTGGTTTCTTCAATTTATACAGTATACAGGCACACCATTTAAAATGAAACACAGGTGTGACTATTAGCACGTTTCCCACACATAGTCAGCAAATAATTTTTACACAGTATTTTCCCGGTTTTTTTTAGTTCAGCCTTCAATTCTTGGGAGTGGTGTTCAGACAACTTCTTCATTTAATACAATGTGGAAGACAAATTCATTAGGAGTGGAAAATATAAGCAGACAGAGATCTTCATCAGATCCACCAGCTATTCATCCTCCTGTGCCGCCATTGCGTGTAACATCTACAAGTATGTTTTCACTTTCCCCTGTTTTTCTCTTCTGCTGCATCTAATCATGGTTGGTCTTATTTTTCCATTTTCACAACTCATGCTTCCTCTTTTGGCAATTGTAGTTTTGGCCTGTTGTCTGCCCTCCAGCAATTTGTATGAATAGTCTCCTCCAATAGAGCAGTGGGGATTCGTTGCTGCAGTGTGATTTTAGCAGAGAATTCCTTCTATTTCCAGTGTTTAAGGGATTTCTCAATTTGTTTATGTAGGGTTTTAATTATATTTCTCTTTAATGTTAATGAGTTGTATAACAGAAGTATTACACAGAGGCAGTACTTATAATGTGTTACCTGCATGATGTTCTTAATTTTTCCTAGCTTTAGGAATACAAATGACAACTTGAAAACTTAGGTCTGAGGTAGTGTAATATTCTGCCATGCTCTGGTTGAACTGACCTGAAGAGAAAATTGCAGTGTTATAGTCGTGTTGGCCCCTGTATATTAGAGACATAAGGATCAGCTTCTGTTGGTGAAAGAGACAAAGTTTCAAGCTTAGCCAGAGCTGAAGAAGACCATGTCTCTCTCACCAACGGAAGCTGGTCCAAAGATATTACCTCACCCATCTTGTCTCTCTGATGAGAAAGATCTTTAATTACCTAACTTAATTCTAAACATTTCTTCTAAAATCGTGTTATGATTGGTGTCCAGTCAAGGAGAAATTCCTCTTTATAGAACTTCTCACAAAATATTATTCAACAAAATTTCCATAAAACATAAAACTAAGGCTCTGATTCAGCATAGAATTTAAGCATATGTTTAAATCCATCACTAGATAGCAAAGCACATTTAAGACTCAGTGACTTCAGTGAGACTAAAGCACGTCCTTTGCATGTGCTTAAGTGCTTTGCTGAAGTGGGGCTTGACCAAGAAAAATTCAGAACTAAAACATTTATTGGGATCACCAAAGACCAAAGGTTTTGAGAAAAGGCTGGGGCACTGCCAATGTTTGCCTTCTGTTCACTTTAAACCAGTGGTTTTTAAACTTTTTGAGCTTAGCCCCCCCATTTGAGTTACAATTTTTGGTTATCCCCACCTGCCCTCCCCCCATCCCACCCCAGACATAAAAATACACGTGCAAGGCTGGGTGGCCTGCTGAGGTGAGTCAAGGGGTGGAGGTGGTGCTCCCTCTCTCATCATGCGCCCCCCCCCATGTTTTCATTTTCATGTTGATGCAAGGGGAGGATTGCTACCATTAGTAAACTATAATTATAATTAGTAAAGCATTTTTCTTCTCCTTGAAAACAAATCATGTAACATAGAAATTGGTGGATGAAATTCTAAGAATAATGCATTCAATAAAAGTTCAATTCCATTGCACTCTCTACTTTGCCTTTTTTATAGATATACTCTTTCCAGCACCACCACCTCCAGTTGCAAAGACAGCCAGTATCATAGAAGCTTTAAACCAGCAGTCAAAACAACCACCAGCTGTTCCACAATCTAAACCTATACCACCTCCTCTGCCTCCACAACCTCCTAGTAGAATCTCTCAAAAGAAGCCTGCTACTGGGTAATTTATGCTGTTTTTAGTATTTAATTCATAAAACACTTCAGCCTATTCAATAATCTTAGATTTTTAAAGGAATTGCACTTGTATGTACCATGAAAGCTATAAAACAGGCAGACCAATCTTCAGCCAGTGACAGCAGGCACTTAATGCCGTTCACTGTCTCATAGGATACATAAACGGAGAAGAAATATTTATGGAACAGATAGCAAGAATGTCAGTATTAAGACTGAAACAATGTAGGAATTCTAATGACCAAGACTTCTTAAACTCATATGATAGACTTGATATTTACATAATGTTTAGTCTTGGTGGCAGCTGGAAGCAACAAGAGTCCAGTTGGTTCTAATTCTGATATAATAATAATAAAAAAAAGAGGTAACATTAGGGGAGCTATTGCAGTTTGTTGCGCAAGAACTTTAAAAGTAACACTAGATGAAACCTCAGAACTTATGAAAGGACAATAGCCTCATTTACAAAACATTACAGCTGAATTTGTATTGCTTTTTTGCACTACATTTATTGATCAAATAGGATCTATGAATGGGCTACCTGCTTATTTGCAAATAAGTAGGTAAAGTAGTTTTTACAACAACATAAGTAGTTGCATTTCTATGAATATGTTAAAGTCCTGGTAAGAGTTATACATTACCTACCCATTTAAAATAGTTTAAATGTATTTTATTAGATACCTACACACTTGAAAATTCTGATTTATGAATGCTTAATTTTCTTCTGAATAGGATTGACAAGTCATCTGGTATAACTAACAAAGGGCAGCCTAGAGGACCAGGATCTCAGCAACAGTCTGGTAATTATAATATAAAGAGGCCTCATGATTTAAAAGTTACATTTATTTTTGAATTATTTTTAAACCTACTGTTAAAATTTCTAAGATCACTGTAACTGAAATAGGTTAGAGTGGAGAGGAAGTATTTTAGCTAGTTTGGTGCTGTTCTTTGTGTATTTGACAACACTAGCCAGTCTATATGGGGACGCTCAGGGAAGTTAAAGTGACTCAACTGAAGTTATGATGTCAATGTGCATATGGTAAAGCATGTTAACTCCTGTGTGGATGCTCTCAAATAAGAGTGAAGTAGCCTTAGTTTGCAGTAACTTAATCCTTCTCGAAGGAGGAGGATTTTTACTGTTTCTCTTCTAAAGTAATTAAGGCTCTGATCCTGGGAGCTGCCATGCATAAACAGATCTCTGGGTCCTATTGATGTCAATCGGGCCCTGCTGGGGTGGATCCCCCCATGGTACCTTGCAGAATCAAGGCTTTTGTCAGTTTCCCCGGTTATTTGTTAATATGATCTATATATATATAATATGTCCAAAAGTTTGTGTGGTTTTCTTTGTGTGGTAATCATGGAATTTCTTGGTCTCAGTTTCCCTTTCCACCATTTTTATAAATCTGTACGTCCGTGCATTGGTTTTCGCTATAACTCCTCTGTACTTGTCCTTGACCTCTCTGCAGAGCTAAGCAAAGTTCTCTGATATCCTTTTACTCTCTATTCATGTGTCTCACAGAAGGCCATAGGAGTTCTTCTCTTGGCCCTGTGTGGAGGTCTGGAGTCCTATCCTTGGGCACATTAAGGGATGCAGCATCTGATTAAAGCTAAAACTGTTATCTTGTCATCTTCTCCCCTTCTGGCCCTTCCCCTCCTCCCAATCTTCTCTTCTCCAGGTTTGTTTAGTCTGGAGAAGAGAAGACTGAAGGGGGGACATGATAACAGTTTTCAAGTACATAAAGGTGCTTATAAACCGGAGGGTGAAAAATGGTTCTTGTTAATAGGACAAGAAGCAATGGGCTTAAATTGCAGCAAGGAAGGTTTAGGTTGGATATTAGGAAAAACTTTGTAACTTCCAGGGTAGTTAAACACTGGAACAAATTGCCTCAGGAGGCTGTGGAATCTGTGTCATTGGAGGTTTTTAAGAACAGGTTAGACAGTCACCCGTCACGAATGGTTTAGTTGTTACGTATCCTGTCGTGAGTGCAGGGGACTGGATTAGCTGACCTACTGAGGTCCCTTCCAGTCCTATGACTCTGTGTAAGGAAATGGAGAAGCATCTAGCTCAGCCTGATTATCCCTCTCTCTTATCTTGGGTTTTCTCTAGTTTCCATCACGGGAGTATTGAAGCTCTTAAATAACTGTCGTCAACACCAGGGAGCTGTTTGTGGTTGGGAAGGGTAGAAAGACAGACAATTTAGGGAGACCCACCAGGAGTGGAAAACCTGAAGAAAAAAGTATAATTTGCATACTCCAATAACAAGAATGAACTGTTTTTAAGTGTATAGCTATCATTGTATATTTATAGCGTACTTTTTTTAAAACATGTCCCCACTTTAAATTGTTTTACTTACTTTTAACAAAAGGAGAATCCTCCTCTGTATCTGAGGCTTCCGTAACACAAACTGGTCCTACAGCGAGCACATCAACACAGATCCAGCCACCAGCACCAATGCCAAGGAAGTCACAAATGGTAAGTAGGAAAACATCTAGGTGAGTCTTCTATTTAATAATAAAAAAAAAAAGGCACGGGGGGATTTGACAGTTTGATAGTAGAGAGTTTGGTGTAACAGTTCCTGCCCCCCCTCAAGTATTTTGTCAAAAAAACAGTGTGTAAAACTGAATTATCAATAAGACCAAGCCATTGTATTTTATTAAACATGCATACATTTTGTAATAGATACTTTAAAAATACCCTACATTTCCTGAAATTTTACAGGAATGAGTATATAGCCACAGACACAGAAGTAGACATTATTTGCCAGTATCTGACACATGCAAAATCTATAAAGTACAGTGAACTGATGACTTAAACGCTGGTGAGCCTGAGAGTTGGACAGCAGTAACACTGTTATCACACACATCATTTAGTTCTTAAGCCTCAGTGAAGTAGGTAGTGAAGTAAGCAACATTAAAAAAAAGGGTGATGCATTTATTTTTGCATTGGCAAGCAGATGTATTAATAACATCTGTCATAGGTAGGTCAAATGGTACCATTCTGCAGCCCTGGAACATTTGATATTAACATATGTATTAGTGTTAATGTATTTTATTCATGTACTAGGATTGGTAATGAAAAGGGTGGTACCTCCCTCTGCAGATCAGCTAAGCTACTGTCATAACCATAGATCTATTGATCCTTACTTGCAAAGTGTTAGATCACCTTGTTTAACCCACACATTCCCCAATTACAGTAATATCTGTTCAAGGATAAGTAAATTACTATACAGAAGATCTCCATCCTTGAGTCCTTATTCCTGTGTTAGACTGGGTCTGAAATTCTCCATTGTTGAACTTCTGACCTATTAATCTGTTTCATCAGTATGTGCTGTATAATTGTCACCAACAGTTTCCACTGTCTGTATATTCTCTAAATAGACTGCATTGCTAGAGATATTATCATCAGCAAAGATTTTCTTTCTTAATTCTTTCTGTTTCTCAGGTTTGCCTACTACTAATGCTGTGGTAAGGTGCAGGGTATAAAAATAGAAAAAGTTGAAGGTTTCTTTTTTGCTGAGTAAGAAAATCATGAAGAAGCCATAATGATTTTGTGGTTTTGCTTCATCTGTATCCTCATTTGGAATCATTTAGTGAAATGGAGCTCTCCCGTTGACATAATAATTACTTTGCCAAGTAGGTGCTAGGGGACAATCTGTTTTGCACCCAGGGTTTAGTTTTAATTGTACATATCTGAATAAAATATCAGAATTTCCAGATAACTTAAGCAAAGTGAAGTTTGCATACCTGGGGAAGCTGGCAGGCTCTGATGTTCCAGGAGAGAGTGGAAAGGGAAAACTGGGCAATAGAAACCCAGAGAAAGGTGTGATTTTGCCAGTGTGATGGAGCTAAAAGTACCTTAATTGAAGCTTTAGCGAGATCAGTTTGGCTAACGCACTTTTGCTAAATCGCTCCATCCACCTCTGCTTCTCTGTTGTGTGTCCCCTCTGCCAAAAGATCATGGAGACCAGCCAGTAGGTAGGGCATGTGCTTGGGGCACCTCTCCTGATTATATAATCAAACTTCTAGGGGACACAAAAATAACCAAAGATTTTTTTATGAAGTGCATCTGTCCTATAGCTTTCTGGGTTTGGGTGGAAAACTTTTTTAAAATTTTTTTTAAACTGTTTTTTCTCTACATGTGTTTTATACACTTAAAAGTATACTTGAGGTATACTGCACTTTTTCCTGAAGGTTCTTAGTTCCCCAGTTTACCTAATAAAAGTACTGTAGGACAATCTCGTTATTGTGAAAGTGCAACTTACAAATGTAGATTTTTTTTTTTTACATAATTGCACTCAAAACCAAAACAATGCAAAACTTTAGAGCCTACAAGTCCACTCAGTCCTACTTTGTGTTTGTCTTAGCAATTGGCTGTACAAGTTTGTTTACATTTATGGGAGGTAATGCTGCCCACTTTTTATTTATAATGTCACCAGAAAGTGAGAAAAGGCATTTGCATGGGACTTCTGTAGCCAGCATTGCAAGGTATTTAAGTGTCAGATATGCTAAACATTCATGCTGTTTGAATGCCGTTATTTTTTGTAAATAATTCTACATTTGTAAGTTCAACTTTCATGATAAAGAGATTGCACTACAGTACTTGTATGCGGTGACCTGAAAAATACTATTTTCTTTTTTTACAGTGCAGATATTAGTAATGAAAAATAAATATAAGGTGAACACTGTACACTTTGTATTCTGTGTTGTAATTTAAATAAATATATTTGAAACTAGAAAACATCTAAAAATATTTAAATGGTATTCTATTACCGTTTAACAGTGCAATTAATTGCATGATTAATCATTATTAAAAAAATTAATCGCTTGACATCCCTACATTTTCCTTTTTTTTTTTTTTCCGCTATTTGGTGTTCTGTAATGTAATTTACATGAAAATCCGGAATTATTACTGGAATGCAGAGTATTAATTACCAACTGTTTGTAACTTAACTTTCATGTGTTTTTAGAAAATGCTGAATAGTTATTTTGACTTTTTTTCTGTATTATAGTTTAAATAACTTACCCAAACAATTGAAACTGGTGTGTGTGTTGTGTTATTTTGACAAATAAAATTTGCAGAATAATTAATTTTTTGGTGCGGAATCCCCCCAGGAGTATGAAATGGATCACAAGCGGGGACCCATTGGGTTGCACCCTGTCAGCTGGGAGTTCAGCAAAATACTTATGTCACTGGAATTTAAGGAGAGCTTGGGGGGATCAGGGGGACTGCAGCCTCCTCCCTCCCTCTCCTCCTCATATTACTATCTTCCTGCTTCTTCCCCTCCCACTAAGTACTCAATCCCAGAGCTCTCCACCACTGGCTAGGAGCTCAGTTCCAAGCCAGGAAAGTGGTGCTTTGGTGGTGGGGAGATGCAATTTCCACAGAAAAACTCCACTGCAAAACAGCACTGGTGCTCCCTTCCCAGCTCCCAACCCCTGATAAACCATACTATGAGCCATATCCCACAGTCCTCAGAGCATTGTGATTATGGTTGTTTACAGTATTGTTGTTGACCACTTCATTTTAAGTGGTATCCTGTGCCAACCCCTTACGATTAACATCTGTCCCAACTTGTATTTAGTTCAGACACTCTGGTCACCTTCCCCAGATCAGAATAAAAGCTCTGTGAAGTTCAAAAGTTCCTTACACCAGCAGAAGTTGGACCCACCTTGGCTCTCTCTGTAGTTATGGTGGTATGCAGGGGGACTTTTGAGACATTTTGTGGGTCGTGATCCAGAAAGAGTGAGACCTGATCTAGTGGGATGAGCAAGGAAGTGAAGTCAGGCTGTATCCAGCCTTTTCTTTCTGGCACTGCCAGAGTCTCTGTAAAGTGTTAGGCAGGACTTCAACCTTGGGTTTGATTGCCCCATGTGATGCATTGTTAGAAAGGGTTAGACATCCTGCAAAATAAATAAACCTCAAAAGACATGTGGGGAGATAATGTTTGTGTTTTTTGTGTATTTACATGTGTATGAATAGGGTCAACAATGTAATCAACAGTCCCTGTCTATACTGTATTCTAATAATTCAGAGATCAAAAGAACAGCGTAGCATTTAAATGAATTGTAAACACAGGATATCTTGGTATTCATCTCTCTTTGAAATGTGAAATTCATCTCATTCCATGTGAATGGTGGAGGAACAAGCAAATGGCCTTATGTTAATTCGTATAGCTAAGTACTGTTGATGGAGCTCCTTCAGAGTCAGCCTAATTACCTTTTTGTTCCATGAGGAAATCCCAACTTGTCAAAGAGGACATGAAATTGTATAAAAGATCCTTGGGTCCTGATTCTGGCATCTCAGATCTGCTTAAGCTTCATCAGGGGAAGTTTGAGTCACAAAACTAGGGTCTCAGTTATGCTAGTATGCCTTGAATATATTATCTGGACATTGGACTATGACCTATGAACTGAATTCTAAAGAAACTCTTTGCAAGGAACTACAAAGCTCATCATCTCTGCTATGAATCTGAACCTCAATGGATTGAACTTGTGTTAGTATGTATATTGATCTTTTAACCATACTCTCTCTCTCTCTTTAATAACTTTTAGTTTAGTTAATAAGAATTGGCTGTAGCGTGTACTTGGGTAAGATCTGAACCATTCATTAGCCTGGGAGGTAATGTGTCTGATCCTTTGGGACTGGTAGAACCTTTTCTTTTATATGATGAAATAAGATTTTCAGAAATCATATTTGATGTGGGTACCTGAATGGAGGCTTGAGGCTGGATCACTTTAAGAGAACTGTGTTGTTTGGACTTCTGAGTAACCAGTAAGTTAATAAAGAAGCTGTTTTATGCTGGCTTGGTAAATCTACCAACCAGCTTTTTGGGGTTTGGCTACCGCATTCAGTTCAGTTCAGTGACCACAGCTGGCTCCCCACTAAGACCCCGGTCACAGTGGTATAGTCATACTTGCATACACATTACCACAGTTCAGTTTGCATTTCTGAGATTTACAGGATTTAGATGGGAAGCCTGTGAGAGATACAGAGGCAGCAGTTGTAGTGACCCAAGCAGTGGAAGACACAATGAAGATGACTGGATGTGGAAGCTGCAGCATGTACATGATCCTGGAGGGGTACCTGAAAAGAGTTTTGTCTACATGAAATGCTGCCTGATAGAACTGATGGAAGAAAAGATCTGAGGATTGGAGATACAGGTGGAAACTCTGGTCAAGTTTAAAAGGGGGTTCGAGTGGATGATGGAGCAAAGACATGATGAGGCTGAAGGGAAAAGCTCAGACTTGCAGATAGAAGAAGGACCAAAGAATTTTGAGGGGAGACTGCTGGGTAAGGAAAGTGGACGGTGGAAGCATGTGACTAAGCGAACCAGGCAGAGGAAAAGACGGGCTAGTGAAGTAGCAATAGAGCTCAGGAACAGGTTTGCGGAGTTGGAAAATGAAGAAGGGGCTCAGCAGGTGGTAGCTGAAGGTTAGAGGGCAAGGAAGAAGAGAAGAGCAGCTAGCCCTATAAGGAGAGGGGATGAGTCAATGGAGATGACACCAAATATGAGCCCCAGGAGGATATGGGATGGGTTGCAGAGGATTGCAAGGGTGATTAGGAATCGAGAGGACTTGCAGCCAGAAGAAACAGGGGATAGACTGGAGAATTGCACCATCAGCAGGAAAAGGCAGGTCTATGTGATTAGGGACTCCTTACTGAGAAGAATAGACAGGCCTGTAACCAGAGCTGATCCTGAGAACAGAAGGGTGTGCTGTCTGCTAAGATAAGGGATGTGGACCTGAGGCCAAAGAGGATCCTAACGGGAGCAGGAAAGAATCCGCTGATTGTCCTTCGTGTGGGAACGAACGATATAGCTAGATTCTCACTGCAACATATCAAGGGAGACTATGCCAGGCTGGGGAAGACACTTAAGGAAATTGAGGCTCAGGTGATCTTCAGTGGGATTCTGCCTGTTCCTACAGAAGGGCAACAAAGGTGTGACATGATTATGGTGATCAACAGATGGCTCAGGCAGTGGTGCTATAAGGAGGGCTTTGGGATGTGTGGCCCACTGGGAGGCATTCATGGACAGAGAACTGTTCTCTCGGGATGGACTTCACCTGAGCAGGGAGGGCAATAGACTTCTAGGATGGAGGCTGGCACAACTGATTAAGAGAGCTTTAAACTAGGAATTGGGGGGAGATGGTTTGGAGAAGTCCAGGTAATCTCCATACCAGATTTTAACATTGAGAGGGAAGAAAACGAAGCAAGAAAGGATACTGTCGTGGGTAGGAGAATAGACATTCAGAGGAAGGGTACTGTAGATACAGTTCTAATCGGTGATACTGGCAGTAGAACGTCTGGGCCTAATCAGGTAAAGAATGTGAGTGAAGCCAAGCAGCAAGAATTAAGATAAGACAGTCTGTCTGGGCAAAAAATCACATTGGGGAAGAAAGCTACTAGCGCCTCCCATGAGCTAGTGCTTGGAGTGTGCTATAGACCGTCGGGATCTGATTTGGATATGGATAAAGACCTGTTTAATGTTTTTAATGAAGTAAACACTAATGGGAATTGTGTGATCATGGGAGACTTTAACTTCTCAGATATAGACTCAGGACAAGTGCTAGTAGTAATAATAGGGCTCAGATTTTCCTGGATGTGATAGCTGATGGATTCCTTCACCACGTAGTTGCTGAACCAACAAGAGAGGATGCTATTTTAGATTTGGTTTTGGTGAGCAGTGAGGGCCTCATAGAAGAAATGGTTGTAGGGGACAAGCTTGGTTCAAGCGATCATGAGCTAATTCAGTTTAAACTAAATGGAAGGATAAACAAAATAGATCTGTGACTAGGGTTTTTTATTTCAAAAGGGCTAACTTTAAAGAATTAAGGAAATTTTAGTTAGGGAAGTGGATTGGATTGAAGAACTTGGGGATATAGAGTGGAGGAAACCTGGAATTACTTCAAGTCAAAGTTGCAGAAACTATCAGAAGCCTGCATCCCCAGAAAGGGGAAAAAATTCATAGGTAGGAATTGTAGACCAACCTGGATGAGCAAGCATCTCAGAGAGGTGATTAAGAAAAAGCAGAAAGCCTACAAGGAATGGAAGATGGGAGTGATCAGCAAGGAAAGCTACCTTATTGAGGTCAGAACATGTAGGGATAAAATTAGAAAGGCCAAAAGCCATGTAGAGTTGGACCTTGCAAAGGGAATTAAAACCAATAGTAAAAGGTTCTATAGCCTTATAAACAAGAAGAAAACAAAGAAAGAAGAAGTGGGACCGCTAAACACTGAGGATGGAGTGGAGGTTAAGGATACTCTAGGCATGGCCCAATATCTAAACAAATACCTTGCCTCAGTCTTTAATGAGGAGCTTAGGGATAATGATAGGATGAGAAATGGGAATGAGGATATGGAGGTAGATATTACCACATCCGAGGTAGAAGCCAAACTCGAACAACTTACTGGGACGAAATCAGGGGGCCCAGATAATCTTCATCCAAGAATATTAAAGGAACTGGCACATGAAATTGCAAGGCCATTAGCAAGAATTTTTAATGAATCTGTAAACTCAAAGGTTGTACCGTATGACTGGAGAATTGCTAACATAGTTCCTATCATTAAGAAAGGGAAAAAAAGTGATCCGGGCAAGTACAGGCCTGTCAGTTTGACATCTGTAATATGCAAGGTCTTGGAAAAATGTTGAAGGAAAAAGTAGTCAAGGACATTGAGGTCAATGGTAACTGGGACAAAATACAACATGGTTTTACAAAAGGTAGATTGTGCCAAACCAACCTGATCTCCTTCTTTGAGAAGGTAACAGATTTTTTTAGACAAAGGAAATGCAGTAGATCTAATTTACCTCGATTTCAGTAAGGCATTTGATACAGTTCCACATGGGGAATTATTAGCTAAATTGGAAAAGAGGGGGATCAATATGAAAATTGAAAGGTGGCTAAGAAACTGGTTAAAGGGGAGACTACAATGGGTCGTACTGAAAGGTGAATTGTCAGGCTGGAGGGAGGTTACTAGTGGAGTTTCCCAGGGATCGATTTTGGGACCAAGCTTGTTTAATGTTTTTAGTACTGACCTTGGCACAAAAAGTTGGAATGTGCTAATAAAGTTTGCGGATGACACAAAGCTGAGGTATTGCCAATACAGAGAAGGACTGGGATATCATACAGGAAGATCTGGATGACCTTGTAAACTGGAGTAATAGTAATAAGGGGGGAGGGATAGCTCAGTGGTTTGAGCATTGGCCTGCTAAATTCAGGGTTGTGAGTTCAGTCTTTGAGGGGCCACTTAAGGATCTGGGGCAAAATCAGTACTTGATCCTGCTAGTGAAGGCAGGGGGCTGGACTTGATGACCTTTCAGGGAACCTTCCAGTTCTATGAGATAGGTATATCTTTATCTTTATTTTTTATTTAATAGGATGAAATTTAATAGTAAAAATTGCAAGGTCATGCATTTAGGGATTAATAACAAGAACTATTGTTATAAGCTGGGGAGGCATCAGTTGGAAGTAACAGAGGAGGAGAAGGACCTTGGAGTATTGGTTGATCACAGGATGGCTATTGAGCCGCCAATGTGATATGGCTGTGAAAAAGCTAATGTGGTCTTGGGATGCATCAGGCAAGGTATTTCCAGTAGAGATAAGGAGGTGTTAGTACCATTATACAAGGCACTGGTGAGACGTCATCTGGAATACTGTGTGCAGTTCTGGTCTCCCATGTTTAAGAAGGATGAATTCAAACTGGAACTGGTTCAGAGAAGGACTACTAGGATGATCCAAGGAATGGAAAACCTGTCATATGAGAGGAGACTCAAAGAGCTTGGCTTGTTTAGTAACCAAAAGAAGGCTGAGGGGAGATATGGTTGCTCTCTATAAATATATCAAAGGAATAAATACCAGGGAGGGAGAGGAATTATTTAAACCCAGTACCAATGTGTACACTAGAACAAATGGATATAAACTAGCTATCAGGAAGTTTAGACTTGAAATTAGATGAAGGTTTCTAACCATCAGAGGAATGAAGTTCCGGAACAGCCTTCCAAGGGGAGTAGTGGGGGCAAAAGACATATCTGGCTTCAGGACTAAGCTTGATAAGTTTATGGAGGGGATGGCATAATGGGATAGCCTAATTTTGGCAATTAATTCATCTTTGACTACTAGCGGTAAATATGCACAATGGCTTGTGATGGGATGTTAGATGGGGTGGAATCTGAGTTACTACGGAGAATTCTTTCCTGGGTGTCTGGCTGATGAGTCTTGCCCTCATGCTCAGGGTTTAGCTGATCGCCATATTTGAGGTCGGGAAGGAATTTTCCTCCAGGGCAGATTGGCAGAGGCCCTGGGGGTTTTTCGCCTTCTGCTGCAGCCTTGGGCACAGGTCACTTGCTGGAAGGTTCTCTGCACTTTGAAGTCTTTAAACCATGATTTGAGGACTTCAATGGCTCAGACACAGGTTTGATACAGGAGTGGGTGGGTGAGATTCTGTGGCCTGCATTGTGCAGGAGGTCAGACTACATGGTCATAATGGTCCCTTCTGATCTTAAAGTCTATGATTCTATGACTGGGTTTTTGGATCAGAACCACACGCTTGTCACAATTTAATTTTGATATTGGAGAGTTTAAGGATTAAAAATCAGTTGCAGTGAGTGACCCATGATCAAGATCCTGAACAGAAAAAGCCTGGAAGAATTGTGCTTACAGAGAGGGTTGTATTTTAAGCAAAAGGCCACAGAGCAGGAACTGAAAAATCTGTTAATTGCCAGTGATAAGGAAGCAGACCATGCAAAAATTCTTGCAGTGAGAAACCAGCAGCTAGAACTTGAACAGAGGCAAAAACTAGCTGATGTGGAAGGAGAAGCTGCTGAAAGAGAATGCCTGTGTTTTGAACATGAACAAAAATTGGCATATGTTCAATTTCAGGAACTAGAAGCTAAGGCAAAAGTGCACAGACTTAAGCTCCAACTCAGAAGAATAAAGGAACAACAGTAACTGTATCATCCTGAAAAGCCAGCTCCTCTCAACAGCAAAAATGGGGATAGAATCTATCCAGTTTGTAACAATGTTGATATGTTGTTTGACTCTAAGCAGTTCTCTGTGTGTAACCAAATTTACCCCAACACTGTCACCTTTTATGTAATGCTTTTACTGTGAGTTCAGGTGAAGGTAACCCCATAACTTGTGCAGAGAATGTAAAAGTCAATGGTAAAAGCTGTTTAGGGTAAATTACAGCTTCTAACGTCACTCTTGTTAAAGCAGATCTTGTCAAGGAGGAAAATTATTAACCAAATAAGTGTGAATATTGTAATCCTTGAGTTTATTGTAAGTGTACCTTTAATCAGAATCCATCTTGAATGGAGTGGTGTTAAAGATGAAGTTATAGCTGGTGTAAGAAAGTTATTGCCTAAGGATCTTTTGATTGGGGATGATATTAAAGCTTTGTTCAGTCAGGTTGACATAACCAGTCACAGGGAAGAAATAATCCTGAAACTGTCTCCACTAGGGGCAAGGATTTGCCTATAGAGGATTGCTCCAAATGTTTGAGGAAAATGGCTGTTTGTGCAAAGAAGTGCATACGTGGAAAAAAATTCAGAGTGTCTGGTATCTCAGAGGTGAATCTGGCATTACATAAGGCTCAGGAAGATGTTTCTCTAGAGCAAATTAAAGTTGGTGATCAGCTTAATACCCTAACTGAGGAAAGAATGGTTAAATTCTTGGTGAGTGATAAATTGTTGGTTAGTAAAGATTGGGAAAGTAAGCCTGACGCAGGTAAAAGTGATGTGCTTAAAGTAGCTCAGTGTAATAAGACACTATTTGTGGAAAACAGCAGTTTATCTGTTAAAGGAGGGAAAGGCAAAGGAAGTTTAGATGAACATAGGTTGCCTTCTGAGCTGATGGCTTTGTCTAATCAGCAGTTTGGGAAGGCAAGGTTAATGGAAAATGAGTATCCCTACACCTTACCTGTTTCCAGGGTGGAGAATTGTGACAGTGAAGGAGATGTTCCTGTGTCTATAACTTGCTTATGAAGGGAGCTACCCCAATCTCCAAGCAGTTTTCCGTGAACAGCCATGTGTGCTGAGACACTTTAAGGGAACTGTGTTTGAACTTCTGAGTAATCAGTAAGGTAATAAAGAAGCTGTTTTATGCTGGCTTGGTAAATCTAAATATTGGAATATCCACCAGCTTTTTGGGGTTTGGCTGCCCCATTCTTTGCAGTTCACCCTAATTGAGTGACCACAGCTGGCTCCCCACTAGGACCCTGGTAACACCTCATCTGCAGAATACAAAAGTCCTTGCCCCTTGGGGGTTTGGAGGGTTAGTTTTCATGTTTATACAATACTTTGAAGATAAAAATAATTAATTAAGCTCTACTGCTAAGTATCACTAACGTGTAGGACTTTGCCACCTGCTGGTGAGATTGCATAATGGCTCTGAACTGCATTGTGGAGCATTAACCCGGGCCTAGGAAAGCGTATATATAATTCAAAGGGCTATCTGAGCTGCTGCTTGCAAAGGGTAACAATTAAAGGTAACTTAACTCACTCAGAGAGAAAAATTCAGTTCTCAGTCTGTGTTGCTTATCTTTTAGAGAGACACGGTTGGTGAGGTAATACCTTCTATTGAACCAGCTTCTGTTGGTGAGAGAGACAAGCTTTTGAGCCACACAGAGCTCTTCTTCAGGTTTGGGAGACCTGATCCTAGACCTAAAGAAGAGCTCTGTGTGGCTTGAAAGCTGTATATGTCACCCACAGAAGTTAGTCCAATAAAATGTACTACCTCACACACTTTGTCTCTCTAATATCTGGGCTGGGACCAACATGGCTACAACTGCATTGCTTATCTTTTGTCATGTTTCATTACTTGTACATACATATTTTTGTATTGCAGTCAAAAACTAAACCCAAGAGAGTAAAAGCCATTTACAACTGTGTAGCAGATAATCCAGATGAACTAACCTTTTCAGAGGGAGATATCATTGTAGTAGATGGGGAGGAAGATCAGGAGTGGTGGGTGAGTATTTTCACTTGCGCTTTCATTTCACTTGTATTTCATTCAAAGTATGCTCACACTTTCAGAGTACATTGGTGATACAAAATGCAAGTATACCATAGAGTTGGTAGGAACTGAAATACCCGCAGCTCTACCCAGATTGACTGACTAATCCCCTAGAGAAGTTGGCCTATAGTTCTCCATCTTTTGACTGGCCAGCTGCTTGTTGCCCATCTTTTGAGAGCTGGTTTTACAGACTCCTCGCTTGGATGAATTACACTGCTCTTCTCCTCCCGCACACACACACTGCTTCTTCTGTCATCCCCTCCCTCTGCCTCCAGATCTACTGATTTGATTGAGAGCAAAAGGTCTAGGGTTCAGACAATAGCTCCTAAAAAGTTATCTGCATTTTTAAAGAATGGAAGAGGGTGTCTTCTTTCATAGAGATCTATTTGCATTTTTCAGACATGCATTGCCTATGCTTTAGCCAACATGGTGCATGGCCAATTTGATCCTACAAGGATTTCTTGATCCTCCCTGTCACTTCGACCTAAGAGGACAGTGTTATGGAGTATTTTATAAGGTGCCATGAAAGGTTGTCTCTGGAAAGTACCATCAGTTGATGTAACGTCTTTCATGTTTATAAAATCTGTACTTTATACATATGCATATGAAAGATTACATAACCTACCCACCTGTCCTTTTTAAAATGAATGTAACCTGGAGGACTCCCTCTGTCCCCTACACGGCATTCAAATATGGGTTTTCTTTACCTATATTATCTAATGGACTTTTCTGAATATCTCACTGTTCTCCACTATCCCCTTTTTATCCTGGGGATGCTGTTTCCATACAGTCTTGAACTGATTTCCTTCACATAAAGTGCCACTATTAGTCCACTTATCCTCTGGCTGGGCACATGACCTCTTCACAGGCTACAAGTGGTATGTCAGTGTAAATTGTTGAAAGCCTATTTGTTCTTCTCTATCTTTCACTAAACACAAGTGTACTACATCACCTACAAGGCCTGTGGAGGTTTTTCAAACATCTCCAGTGTGGCATCATTCTCCCCTATAACCAGGTTTGTTACGCACTATTCTTTGTTAGGTCCTATTAATCATAAAAGTATGTTAACAATTATTATGAAAAACAATTCTTCCATTAGTTAGTGAGATGAAAGAACATGTGTAAACAAATGTATATGTGCATCTTATTTCTCCTCGTGTCCAGTGAGGAACAACCTCTTTTCTGGTGGCAAGTAAATGCATGATAGGCCTGACCCTGGAGGATCCTGTGCCTTTAAATCTAGGACAAATGCCACCGCAACTTAGTTTTTAGCCTTCCTCACAGACCAAAAACTCTGGATGACTCTGCTTCAGCTGGAGAATGTGAGATATGAGGGGGAGCTGCTGTTCAGGATCTGGGTAATCCTAGGGAGTTTTGGAGCTATTTGGAAATCTGCTAATTCATTATTTTCTGAAAGATGTGAAGGAGAGAGCAAGTGGCACTCTGCTACACATTGTGCTTTGGATCCCAAGGGTATGTCTACACTGCAATTAAAGAACCATGGCTGGCCTTTGTCAGGTGACTTAGGCTTGCAGGGCTCCGGTTAAGGGACTGTTTAATTGCAGTGTAGTCATTTGGATTCAGACTGAAGCCATCTGCAACCCTTTCCCCAAAAGTCTGTACTGAAATTAAACAGCCCTTTAATGTGAGCCTGAGCCCGAGTCAGCTGAGACAAGCTAGCTGTGGGTGTTTAATTGCAATGTAGACACACCCCAGGAGTTCACTCCGGATTGTTTTATTGCTCTGAGTGACTAACATCAGTAAGGTTAGGAGAACTTAAGCTGTTCGCTTCCACCACTGAGAGCTGCAGTTAAAGTAACTCCATCAATTTTTGAATTTCCTCTCAAAGCTAGTGCTTAGTTTTCTAGCTGAGAGGAAATATATTTAGTCATGTATTTTTCCAGAATCTGCTGAGCTAAATCAGGTTTTCTGTTTAAATAGGACAGTTACTGGTAAAATCACTCACCTTACTTCTTTTTATATTGTTAGATGTCAAAATCACCATAGCAAAACTAATAGCAATGCTTTGTACGCTGAAAAAGCCTCATAGTTTCAACAGACAGATTGAAAAACACTCATGCCAGAATATCCTGTAGACTAGCCCTGTGGCTAGGGTCTCCAGTAATTTGGGAGACCCCTGTTCAAATAACTGCCCCACATCATGCAGAGGGGTAATTGAATCTGGGTCTCCCACATTCTGGGTGGGTACCCTAACCGCTAGGCTCAGGGTTATAATGGAGAGCAGAGGGCAGTAACCTTTGGCATCCGGCCCGTCAAGGTAAAGCCGCTGGCAGGCCAGGCCAGTTTGTTTATCTGGAGCATCCGCAGGCATGGAGCCCTGCCACTCCCACTAGCCGTGGTTTGCTGTTCCCAGCCAATAGGAGCTGCGGGAAGCACTGACTAGCACGTCCCTCGGCCCACGCTGCTTCCCGCAGCTCCCATTGGCCAGGAATGGCCAACCATGGCCAGTGGGAGCTGCGGGGCTCCATGTCTGCGGACGCTCCAGATAAACAAACAGGCTTGGCCTGCCAGCGGCGTTACCCTGATGGGCCGGATGCCAAAGGTTGCCGACCTCTGATGGAGAGTGTGTTGTCCTCCTCCACTCAGTGTCTTGTGAATCTAGTCCTTTGCTCTTGTAAAAATGCCTGAAATCAAAATGAAATAAATAGGTTGAAACTAAATATTTTGTTTGGACTCAGCTAGAAAGTTTTCTAACTTTTTGATTTGCTGAAAAATTTCATTTTCAGTTCAACCTAAAATTCTTTTTGATTTTTCAGAATTGCCAGCAATTAAAAAAAAAATCCATTATTCACCCATCTCTAATTGTATGTTTGTATACTGCCTAGTACAGTGGTGACACCATCCAGATTTGGGAACTTTACACACTTACCTGAAATATTACCATTAAAATTTTCCTGTGTCTCAGGGCAGCAAACCCTTTTGTACTATTTCTTTTCTTTCCTTTATTTATAATAAAACGCAAGGCTCCAGAACTGAGGGATATAGTGGCTTGTCCTGACCTATAGACATAGGGTCCTCCAGAACACAGCAGTCATCAGCATTCACCTACCACCAGAAAATAGGTTCTTCCTGCTAGTGTTAGTGCTTAACCGGGGGAAGAGAGGAACATGACTATTGTTAGTGAGTAACTTTGATGTGAATACTGTAATGCTCTTTTGAGACTTAAGTTATTTTTATTAACTTGAGAAAACATATTGCATGTCTTTTCTAGATTGGCCACATCGATGGGGAACCGAATCGTAAAGGAGCTTTCCCAGTATCATTTGTGCACTTTATTGTCGACTAAATTGCTACTGACAAGTGGAGAAATGTCTAACTTCCAGCTGTTGTAGAAATCTGTTTTGCTTTGTTCCAGCCAGAACACTTCCTGAGTCCTATGTGCTTTAGCTGCCCTATTATTACCACAGTTCTCACTTTGGAATTTAAACAGATTTTTTTCTGTGTAACTCTTCATCAACAATTAGTTTAAAAAATATCATTCCAATTATATTATCTTTTTCAAGGTGAAATGAAAAGCATTAAAAAAACCAGTTCAGGTGTCAAACTATGTGAATGTGCCCATTAAAATATTACAAATAACTTACAATAAATTAGTTCAAGATTGAGTTCTCTTCTTTCAACCTGGCATAGGTCAGGATTCTGTGTCCCCAGAGTCAAGGAAATCCGTAACACTTAGAAAAAGGCAGCGAATTCTGCTAGCTCCCTCTCTTGTTTTAAGTTTTAGACCCCAACCCCACAAGCTGTGTACTTCTGAATTGCAAGTATTGAGCACTCTATGTGCTAACCAAGGACATCAGCACTTGCAGCAGAAGAAATCTTGACCTCTGAACTTGGGTGCCTTGACAGGTAAAGCTAAAAAGCTTTTCAGTTCACCACTAAAGGAGACTTCTTTCTTTCAGATTTAATGTAGATATTTGCTTAAAGCTGTTTGAACTCTGTTAGCTAATTTTCTGAGTTTGACACTGTTTCTTTTATGCTGCAGGTATACATAACCCTTTTTGAAATGTCATTTCTGTATGTTACATCCATTTTCAGTCATATTTAATGTGACTACTGCTAATTAATTAAACCTCCTAGCAATATTACTGAGTTACTAAATTAACTCAAGGATATGAAAACTGCACTTCCTGAAATTTACTTAAAACTTTGTAAGGATGATAGATTGCAGAGCATTTCTTAAAACTGTTTCCTTATGTTGTTTAGACTTTTTGTATTCGTGAATTTTCTTGATCACAGTGACCTCTTCATACACACAGAATATCTTTAGTGGAACATTTAAATTACTGGATAAGGATAAATATCTGAAAACTCACAAGTACGCGTCAGTTATGTCCTATTCCATACAATTTTTTTTAAAGTGTGCCACTACCTTGCAAGTAATTAAATACTAGTTTGCTAACTCACTCTGTATTTATATAATATACCCACATCTATGGTAGCTACACTGTTAAACTTGTTTACTATTTTGTGAACAAAAGACTAGGCCATTCATAATTCCCAGTTGATTGATGGAATACAACAAAACATCAATAGAGATCCAATGTCATCTTGATGTTTGTATATTGTGATATCGTACTGGTTCTTTTGTTTATGCTACAGGAAAAAACTAAAAGCATAGGATTAGAAATCCTTGTCTAGGTCACATTGGCTTTGATCACATGTTTTGTGACTAGTGTATTTCTAGATTTATCAAGAGAACTTTGAATTCCTGACAAATGGTGTCTGTTGGCCTCAGTGTTGTAACAGGAATGAAAAAGGCCAGTGCAATGTTTATATTGAGAAAAATTATGTGGTATTAATGCTGGAACAGTAAAGCTGGTGATCTCACCTTTACATCACCTTTCTTAAAATGGTACAATTGATAGACAACCTGTCATTTCTTCGAGAAGCTGTTGCTGCATTATAAATGGAACAAACTGGAATGTTTCAGGATACTTTGTTGCAAGTTTTGAAGCTAATTAGTCTGCATTTTCAAAGTTCCCAGTAAAATATGTGATATTAGTAATAGTTTAGCACTACAGTTTTATTCACTTACTGATAGGTTCAGTTTGTTTTCTTGAGACACTATTTTGTATGTTTCCGTTCCTTGGGTAGAGTCTAGAAAGGAAATGGGCATATTATTTTGCACAGTTCACTTCTATGTACAGTATTTTTAAACACAAAATCTTGTAGCATCTATAACAGCCTGCAGTCAGTCTTGATTATCTGGCATCAGTTACATCCTATATAAACACTGATGCAAATTTAACTTCAGCTACACTAGAAAGTGTGCAGACTTTCAAAACTTAATCGTGTTAATTGGTACATTTGATGGGAAACAAGTAATATTTCAGAATATAATTTAATGGCACTGTGCTGTTGGTAACAAAGATCTTACCGTCCAGCGAAGAAATTGACTAAAATTTGCCCCAGGTTTCAACAGTATGCTCTCTCAATGTTTGCTCCTCTGGGAGAAGAAAATTGCAGAAGAGATTCTGAACAGACTGTAGATATATATTTATAATTAAAAAGTTATTTACTTTTAGCTCCAAGATTTTGGCATGTTTCATGCCCTTTTTCATCAAAGCTGACTTCAAGAGATCATGATTCAAAAATCTGTTACTAGGCAGATTAGTAGGTTGCTGTTAATTGTTTTTAAAAGGAGCAGTTGACATTTAAAATGCAGCTTAGAATGGTATTTGAGATGTATAATATTCAATTCAGTTGTTTGATTTTGTTGGTTGCAGAGCAACTGTATATATTGTATAACCGAAATCAACTCTTATTTTCGATGTCCTGGATGCAGTGATTTATAATTAGAGCATGATTAATAAATTGACTCTCATTAACCAGTCAAATGACTGGAAAAATAAAACTACTTTTAAAATCAACTGACAATTTCCGTTATTTGATTTTGTGCAACTTAAGCAATGTTTGTTTCAAAAATGTAAAATGATAGCTGCTCCAGAATTGTTTGCTGATTTGAGGTTTGTTTGTACTTGCACTTATAATCAGATATTTAGAGCTGGAAGGGACCATCAGAAGTCATCAGGTCCAGATCTCTGAGCTGAGCAGGACCAAGTAAACCTAGACCATCCCTGCTGGTGTCTGTCCAACGTGTTCTTAAAAACTTCCTATGAGGTGGATTCCACAACCTCCCTTGGAAGCCTAGTCCAGTGCTTAACTACCCATGCTGCAGATTAAGCTTCAGTGGACCTAAAGGCTAATTGATCGCTATCCTCTTTATAACAGCCCTGAGCATATATGAAGACTTAACAAGCCCCTCCTCGCTCTTAGTTTCTCAGGATAAACATGCTCAATTTTTTTAATCTTTCCACATAGCCTGTTTAGAAAACTTGACTTTTTTGAAGCTCTCTAGGCCACAGGTTGAAAACCACTGGTATATGGACCCCTGGGGGTCTGTAGGCTGTCTAAGCGGTCAATGAGAGGTGACTGAAAATAAAGTTTCAGATCCCAAAAAAGGTATTCAATTTTTCTGATGAACTAAAGTATGTGAATACCTCCACCTATTGGTCAAAACCTGACAGTTGTTGTTACCATAGAAACCCACAGTTTAGCGTCCTGTCTCTCACTGAGTCAAATGCAGGGCTGAGCATGTGCAACATCTATCTGTTCAGTCAGGTTTTCAATCTAAGACTTCTGTGGTAGGGGTCTGCAGACTACAGGTTCAATTTCCAAAGGGGTCTGCATCTCCATTTGAAATTATTTTTGAGGTCTGCAAATGAAAAATGGTTGAAAACCACTGACCTAGACCCTCTCCAAATTGTTCAGATCTTTCCTAACATGTGGCACCCAGAACTGGACAAAGTACTTTAGCTGAGACCAGCATGACAATTATCTCCTTTTTCTTATATATGACATGGGCTCTGTGACTTCTATTGCAGCCCATGTGGCTGACCCCGGGGCTAGCTGCTCAGGCAGCCCTGGGGACAGCCACATCAGCTACTGGAGCAGCTCTGCAGTCACTTGCACCAGCCACTGCTGGAGTAGCCCTGGCTCTGGTGGCTATGGGCAGCTGGCCCCAAGGATTGCCCAGGCAGTGGCCAATGCAGCTGGCCCCGGGGACCTGTATGAACAGCTGTCCCCAGGAGTGGCGGGAGCTGCTGCAGCTCAGTCTCCTGGCAGTGGTCCCAGAGTGGCCAGAGCAGCTGCTGGCACCCCAGGGCTTAACACATACTCCCCAGCAGCAGATCCCCCAGAGCTTCTCCCCAGCCACTGGTTCCCCTGGCAGCACCCATTTGCCCTCATACCATAAATACCCAATTGAATCTGTCATGGACAGGTCATGGGCAAGAAACAAAACAAATCACGGCCCCATGGCCTGTCCATGACTTTTACTAAATTTTTATTATAAATACCCATGATTAAATCGTAGCCTTACATATTACATTCCTGTTAATATGCCTGTAATAGGGTGTTCACCCCATACAGGATTGGAAGTAGTTAAATTGGTGAGGTGGGCCAATTAACTCCCCAGGCTGCAACCTGGAGGAAAAGCTAGGGTGCAGGGGTTTATTAAATGAGGCCCAGCTGGGCAGGAACAGAAAGGGCCTGTATAAAGCCCAGGAGTTGAGCACAGATGAGGGCTGCAATCACTCCTTGGGAGGAGAGGATAGCCCACAGTTGCTCTGTAGGAGGAGGTAGTTTGGAGAGTGGTAAACCCAGACAAGGGAAGTTAGGAGAAGGCTCAGGGGAATTGCAGCAAGAAATAGCAGTGCAGGCCCTGGCTGCTAACTGCAGGGCTCCTAAGTTGGAGCCTTGAGTACAGGCCCAGGTTCCCCTACCAGCCACTGAAGAGAGTGCCTGGGATGATTTTCTCCAGGAAAGACTTTTTTACACTCCTCCCTGGAAAGGGGAACCATGTAGTGACCTGGCCAGAAGGCCAAGGCACAAAGAAGAGGCTAAAGGTCTTGGAGTAAGAGAGGAATAGGAGAGAGACGGCCAGAGGAGGGCGCAATGCCTGGCTGGAGCTAATCCCCAGGATGGCCAGGAGGAGGCACCACCAGCAGCGAGTGAACCCTATGACAATGCATCACATTATTTGCTCATTCAATTAGTGATTCCTTATAACCTCCAAATCCTCTTCAGCGATACTATTACCTACCCACTTATTCCCTGATTTCTAGGTGTGCATTTGATTTTGTCCTTCCTAATGAAGTACTTTCACGGGTTTTTTATTGAATTTCATCTTTTTGATGTTTGTTAGACCACTTCTCCAGGTCATTTTGAATTCTAATCCTGTCCTCCAAAGTGCTTACAACCTCTCCTAGCTTGTGTGTCATCTGCAAATTTTCTGAGCACTCGCCACTCCTTTATCAAAGTCATTAATGGAAATGTTGAAAAATACGAGACTCAGAACAGAGCCCCACTATGTTCACCTGTTATCCCAAGAACAGACTCTGGGATCCCAGAATAGCTCTCCTATTGCTTGCTTCCTGGGTTCCCCACATGTTAACCTATTAATCTGTTCCTGCAAAGTGAAAGGGAAGGGCCTGCCCTAGTAGAATTGCCAGCGTTTACCAAGGATCTTCCTATGCTCTTCAGGGAATTCCCCAGACTAGATCTGTTTACCCTTGGACAGACACCCAGGCAATATGCTTTCAAAACAAAGTATTTTCTTACAATTAGTTACACTAAATAATCAGGGAAGATTGATCTAAACAACAATCAAAACAAACTTAAATCCCTTAAGTACAGGTTAAAAGTACCCAAACCATAAACATAGTGAGAGCAACACTAAGCAGCTGCATTCTGCATGCAGTGATTTAGTTGCCTGCAGTTACGGACTGCAATCTTAAACCTGATACATACAGAACAATGTAACATTCATAACATAGACACAGATCTTTATTATAATGGACATAGACTCACTAATCCTATTCCTATTCTATATCTTACACTATAAATAACATGCTTACTCTCTGTAGTCTTCTCTCCCTCTGCTCTGTCAGGACCCTTTTCTGCTCTGTCCCAGCGTCCTGGCTGCTGCTACTGTTCCTTCTGCTCCTAGTATTCTCAACAGACCGACCAACTGACTCTTGCCTGCTGACTGTCTGCCTTTTATTCATTTTTACCAGCCACTAGACCAGGGGTGAGCAAACCTTTTGACCTGAGGGCCATATCTGGGTCTGGAAATTGTATGGTGGAGCATAAAAGCTCATTCAATTGGGGATTGGAGTGCAGGAGGCCTCAAGCTGTGGATGTGGGCTCTGGGGTGGGACTAGGGATGAGGGGTTGATGGTGCTTTGGGCTGAGATTGAGGGGTTTGGAAGGAGGGAGATCAGGGCTGGGGCACGGGAGGGTGGCAGGCTCCAGGTGGCGCTTACCTCAAGCAGCTCCCAGAAACAGCGACATGTTCCCACTCCGGCCCCTACATGGAGGTGTGGCCAGGTGGCTCTGTGTGCTGCCCTATCTGCAGGCACCACCCCTGAAGCCTCCATTGGCTGCAGTTCCTGGCCAATGGGAGCTGCAGGGACAGCACGCAGAGTCCCCTGGCTGCCCGTACACATAGGAGCCGGAGAGGAGGATGTGCTGCTGCTTCCAGGAGTCGTGCGGAGTGGAACAAGATCCTGACCCCACTCCTCAGCTGGAGCGCCAGAGCGGCGCAAGCCCCAGACCCCACTTCCTCACGGGAGCTCAAGGGCTGCATTAAAACATCTGGTCAGCCAGATGTGGCCCTCAGGCCATAATTCACCCACCTCTGCATTAGACTCTTTCAGACTGCTTGTTTCCCAATCCTGTTATTAGCATACTCTATTTGCCAATCACCTTTAAATCCTCTCTGATTGGTTCATACTTTGACAGATTTAGCAGTTGTGATTAGTTTATCAAAGCTGTTACACAACTAGTCTGAGTATTATGGTCTGGTGACCCACACTTAAGTTTTGGATTGAGCATGCCTGACTGACCCCTGTGTGCAGTATTGGAGTGACTTTTTCTTAACCTCAGTCCACATTTGCCTGCCAACATACTAGTTGTAGACCAAACTGCTTAAACGGCCAACTCCCTCTCCTTGGCTGTGTGCTAACATTCTACACACAAATTACCAAACTCTTTAACTGTAAACAATTAGCTCACCTATTCAATATGTATGCAACTGTTAACTTATGCATCTTAATGTTAAGATCTACTGTTGCCACCCTATTTATTTTTCTTCACCAATCTAGTTAATTTAATTTCACTTTTTCAACTATTTTCAGTTAATGGTGGCAAAGCAGTGTTTTCAGTGCTGTGCTTAAAAACAGATTAGAGCAGCTCAAAATCTTTTGCGTCACATCCTTCCAGTTTGACAGACAACTACTCTGAATACGGTTTTGCACCAACTTTACAGGAATTTCATCTAGACTATATTTCTCTAATTTGCTTATGAGAAAGTTATGCTTTTGACACAGCCCCACGTGACAAATCAAGATGTCACGTCACGTTACAGTAAGTCTGCATAAGGCCCCAGTGTAATCCACAGCAACATACAACCTCTGATATGCAGATAAGTCAAGTCTCATAAGCATTTGCACGTTCCCATTTGACTACTGCTGTTGCGTGTTCTACCTAAGCTATGTAAACAAAGATGCCCTCAATACTTTGACGGTTTCATAGACAGTATTTGAGGGAAGTGTCCAACTTTTATTTTGCAGTCCTCCAATATTTACATTCATGTACAAAACACTATTTGGTACAAACTTCATGTGCAGTATAAAATTTACTGTTCATGGTTTTATATGAATCAAAATGTAAGATCAGCGATACTCTGCAATTACTTCTTCAGGCAAGTCTTGGTTGGGCTGTGGGTTTCCAGTTGTCACCAGGGTAAATATCAAAATAACTTCTGTCCTATTTACGAAGTTCTATTGTTCTCCTTTTGCACAGTGTTAATGATCCTTCTTCATGCAGTTAAAGGCTCACTTCTATTCCATTCTGAAATGCTTGGTCGGTGACTATAGTCACAAAGGGGAGCAGTACTTCCTTCCAGCATGAAGTGTTCTTATACTGTACCATGACACACAGCGGCAGAAATTCAAGACTTCTCTGATGTTAAAACTGAGTCAAAGGCTGTTGATAACACTTTGCAAATAGCTTGTGCTTGTTCCTGTGTTGTGTAACACCATAAAAATCAGTTAATCGTGCTCAAAAGCATATTTTCACTAGCATTTACTTAAGTGCTCTGGCTATTACATGATGTATTTCAGCAAAAACTCCCATCTGTTAAACTTCAAGCAGAACATGATTTACATAATGTTTTCAGCGCTTATACAGACTGAAACAGGAGAGCTGTGTGTTAAATTCTATTGTTTGCAATTATGCCTGCAGACATCTCCGTTTTAAATTAACTTAGGTGTGAAAAAAAGACAATTTTTAGTCTTGTATTATTTATGTTTATAGGGTGTAACCAGCATCCTAAAGTTACTCCACTTGCTCCCTTATGCCTTTGCCAAACCATCTGAAGCGTTGGTAGCATGGAGACTAGAAAGCATATACTACCACAATACTCTGGCACTCTCTCATCTGCTGCTTTCCTTAATATACCACAGGAGGCGATCAGCTCCTCCAATGGCAATATAACGCCAGACTGAACGCATAGTGCCACTGATACGATAGCCCTGCTGGAGGAACAGAGCAAACATGGAGAGGGAAAAAGACTGTTGTATTTGCATGTACAAAGTGGAGCGCTCTCTAACCGCTATCTTTACCAGTTGTCAGGCGTAG
This sequence comes from Gopherus flavomarginatus, assembly GCF_025201925.1. NCBI lineage: Eukaryota > Metazoa > Chordata > Testudines > Testudinidae > Gopherus > Gopherus flavomarginatus. The sequence goes on from NC_066620.1 coordinate 186,526,719, forward strand.
CACAGCAGATTGGGCATCATCAGCTACACTATAATTGCTTCACTGATTAAATAGGTTTTTGCCTAGTCAGTCAACGTTTTACTAGTTGAAGACAACTGGGCACAACTCCTTTTGTTGCCAGTACATCCTTTTTTACTTATTTTTTAGGAAGTACAACTATTATCCATAAGGATGGGAGAATTGCACATTCCAAGGGATACTACCTAAAGAACTAAGGAAAAGGCTGGTCATATGATACCTTTGTAATTTTAGAGCAGTAAAGGTAGTGATTCTCAAACAAAGTTAATCCACTGCATCCTATGATTTTTTCCCCCTTAAATATGGAGCCATTTATTCTCTGTGAAAGCAGTTAACCCTTCAGCTGCCAGAAGGCTGTGATTATGCAAGAGGTGCTACACCTGGGCTATCCCATACAACAGTGCAGAATGTTACCACTGGGTTTCTGTGCTGTTAAAAATACCATGTTCTAAGTGTGAAGCATGAAGGTAGTGAAGTTAGACACCAGAATGTATTGGTACCTAAATTAAGAACTGTAAACATGAATTCTTACCAGACTATTACACTGATACACCCAGAGACTGTATTCTTCATAACCTGCATCTGTCGTCTTCAAAGCCAATAAACTCTTTCCTGCTCCCAGACCATCATCGTAGCAGACCATCCGCACAATTAAATACAGAGCATGTCTATGTAAAACATCCTACAACCGTATGGCAAATTCAAGTTACTCTAAAACAGGGCACAGACATTGAAATTTTCTGCATGCTTTCACTATTAACGCAAGTTGCCTTTCACATAATCCTTAGTAGACTTTAGAACGGAATGCTCAGTCTCACTCTGTGCACTTGTTTACAGAAGACAAACCCTCCCATTGTCTCTGGTAACATTTCCTTAGATTATCTCCATGACATTTTGAATCTTCAAATGAGGGCAATAGGTAAAGATTAAAAAGAACAAATAACCAAACTAGTAGCAGTTTAGCATAGGACCAAGATACAATGCACAAATTTGACCGGGGGGGGGGGGGGGGGGGGGGATGGGTAAGAAATATCTTGTATCCCTCTGCTGCTGTTCTTTTAGTTAGAGTCGAAGCTGTCCCCATCTATCCCATTCTTACATATCTAAGAACATTTTTGGTTGCTATAAATGACGATGAAGCTTTAGACTCAGACTATTAAACTAGAATAGTTTTTAGATGCATACTTGAAACAAATGGCATGAAAATCAGCAGAAATAAAACAGCATACGGTCTGCAGATTTGAAGATATCTTGGAGGAAGACAGACATGTCTAGGGGGTCAGAACTACAAAAGGTATAGAGTACCTAGGTTTTATACTACAGGATATTGATGAACTCAACAATGAACTTATAAACAGAGCAGGAAAGGCATGGACTAAACAGAGAGAAGTGAGCAGAGTGATCTGCAACAGGAGAATGCCTATCAAATTGAAAAGTAAAAGCTTTAAGATGGTAATTAGACCTGTGCTTTTGTATAGCTCTGAATGCTGGGCACCGAGGAAGAAACAGGAGCAGATCTTAAATACAGTGGAAACATAAATATGAAGATGGAGGCTTGGAGTTGCAAGGGTGGACCATGTTTGGACAGAACAAAATTAGAGGAAGTATAAAGATGGTACCAATGACAGAAAATCTGAGGGAATCTAGGCTTACATGGCTTGGGCATGTGAAATGAAGATGGGAAGAATATATAGGAAACAGGGTGTTAAACTCTGAATGGGAGGGTAAGAGAAGGGTTGGAAGACCCAAAACTAGATAGTTGGATGTCATAAAGAGGATGGGGTTAGCTGTGGCATTTCTGAGGAACTGCTTCAAGAGAGACTAGAACGAAGCAGAAGGACTCAAAGATCTGACCTCGTACAGATGGGACTAAGGCTAGAACAAGAGGAGAGGAGAGAGCAAGCATAAAGAACACTGGGACAATGAAGAGTCAGCGTTAGCTTGAGGCCTGGAGTGGACATGTGCTCTTGTTTAGGGTCTGAAAGATGGGATTTATGAGGGTAGAAGACCATCCCCCACTTCCATACCCACCTTATCCAGTGAAGGCTAAGACAGACCCTAGTGGGGGAGGGGGGAAGAAGGAGGAAAAGGAATCAAATTTATAATCCAGAAAATATTGAATCTGCTGGATCAGCCTTGGTTAGAGACTTTTACCAGAGGGCGGCAAGAGAACCACCAGCAGGATAAAAATTACTAAACCCAGGGAGGGTGAAAGACTTTTTTTGGGGGGGGGGGGGGGGGATTCTCACTTGCCCCTGAAGGAGAAGACTCTTGCTTCGGCTGGAGGGCCAAGAACCCCAGGTCACCCATGCACGAGGAGGAGAGTACAGACTACATTCTGAAGAGAAGATCTGAGTCAGTTTGGCTAGAAAGGCAAGAACCTCCTGTCTCTCTGTTTCAGGTTAAAAACAAAAACTGGAGTCTTACTCTGAGATCAGAAGTTTTGAAATGGAAAATAATTACTGGGTCATCCAGTGTCCTTTAACTGCAAACTCATCAGGGCACTGATAAATGCCTATTCCAGAGTCGCCCACCATCCAACTTCCACCAAATAAAGCCCTTTAAGAAAAGACACACTTACATACTGATCAGATGTTGAGACTTTAATACCGTACTTAGAAACTCCCATAATGAACTCTTCTTCAGATGGAACAAAAGGTAACTTTCCGTCTTGCTTTGGAGGGAAACAAAAAAAGCGTTAAGTGTACAGAGGACATAAATAATGAAACTATTCATTAAAATCTGCATTTTCTCTGTTCTAATTTTATTTCAGACTACTGGAATATTACCATTAATGGGGCTGTTCCCCACAAAGCAGTTTTCTTCTTTAAACATTCCTTGATACAATGGGGAACACTGCGTTTCTTTTAGTTATTCAGGATTGGAAAGGGAACTTTTTATGGAGAATGAGGTTTCTTACAGTCCCTTCCTTTGTGTTTGTTCTATGGCCCAGCTACACTAGCAGTGTACTGTTTCAGGGACAAACAGTGCAGGCAGAGGAATGCTGATAGCTGCTACATCTTGGTGCACTGATGCTGCTATTGGCAATGCTTGTGCAACATTAGGAACACTTTTGTATACGGCTATGAGTGCTACCAGCAGATATGCTATACTTGCAATATCTAATTTCTATAATATAAACTGGCATTTAGGAATTCAAGTACTGAGCTTGCAAAGGAACTGTCATAAACAGATAGCTAAGGGTTAATGTCTCTTTCACCTGAAGCACCTGACCAGAGGACCAATCAGGAAACCGGATTTTTTCAACTCTGGGTGGAGGGAAGTTTGTGGCTGAGTCTTTGTCTGTCTGCCTGATTTTCTCTCAGCTTTGAGAAGTGATTTCTGTTTTCTAATCTTCTGTTTCCAAGTGTAAGGACAAAGAGATCAAATAGTGAGTTATGTGGTTTCTTTTCTTTGATATTTACATGTCTATAGTTGCTGGAGTGCTTTGAATTGTATTCTTTTTGAATAAGGCTGTTTATTCAATATTCTTTTAAGCAATTGACCCTGTATTTTGTCACCTTAATACAGAGAGACCATTGGTATGTATTTTTCTTTCTTTTTTTATATAAAGCTTTCTTTTTGAGACCTGTTGGAGTTTTTCTTTTCTGGGAAACTTCAGGGAAATTGAGTCTGTACTCACCAGGGAATTGGTGGGAGGAAGAAGTCAGAGGGAGATCTGTGTGTGTTAGATTTACTAGTCTGATTTTGCATTCCCTCTGGGTGAAGAGGAAAGTGCTTTTGTTTCCAGGATTGGAATTACAGAGGGTGGACTCCCTCTGTTTAGATTCACAGAGCTTGTGTCTGTGTATCTCCCCAGGAGCACCTGGAGGGGGGAAGGGAAAAGATTTATTTCCCTTTGTTGTGAGACTCAAGATTTTGGGTCTTGGGGTCCCCAGGGAAGGGTTTCGGGGGGGACCAGAGTGCCCCAAAAACACTCTAATTTTTTGGGTGGTGGCAGCAAGTACCAGGTCCAAGCTGGTAACTAAGCTTGGAGGTTTTCATGCTAACCCCCATATTTTGGACACTAAGGTCCAAATCTGGGACTATAGTTATGACAGGAACCTTCACCATTTTTTTTAAAAAATAAAAGCTTTTTTGTTTTTATTCCTTTTCATACTACAAAGATCAGCACAGCTCAGAGTGAGCTACATTCTAGCTTAACACAATGGAATTATAAATGGCCGTGAGTGGTCAGGCTCTCGCTTTTATTCCTCAGCTGAAAATTTCCTCTCTGTTGTTGAGAAATGTTGGCATAAGTAGTCTTTTTTCATGGAGACTGCCACAAGGGCTCGAGACAGACTCTCTAAAACTGTAGCTTTCTGCCACCAGCAAACCCCTGACGATATTTGTTCAATCATGCCTCAGGTTTCTGCGTCAACAACACTGCTTCCTGCAGTAGCAATTTGTTTTTCTGAAGTATACCCTTCAACTACTAACCAGGAGGTAGCTTGGCGGCAGTTGAGTTCTCAGCGCGAAGGATGCATGTTTTAATACAGTACATTATTTGTACAGTTTAAGGCACTTCAGAAATAAGATATCTGATCATATTATAAATACACAGTAGGAAGAAACACTGGTTAAAATATTTTGATGTATTTGTATATGTTTTGTCTCTCATTATAAAGACTTACCTGTGCCACATCTATGTAATTTATCAAGTCCAATGGTCCCTCCAGACTCTTGCTCTCATCAAGTTTCAATTTTTCAATGGCACCAACATATTTAACTCTAAATTCTGCACAGGTATCTGAATTACTGTTGCTTTGTCCTATAACAAAAGAACTGTAAATTCAAAGAACTATTCTACTTAAGCAATAACATCTGTTGTTCCTTTGGTGCTGAAAAGTCTCTTTGGTCTTTTTTAAACTATGAATTTTGAATAATCTTTTGCTCCCTTGGCTCAAACACTGGATCTCCACACTGAAATAATTATGAAACAGGAAGGGTAGCAAAGACACCTAACACTCTTGTGTTATTTGGTTCATAGTATACTAACCTCATCTTTCCTTAACTTCTGATGGGATGATTCTTTTTAGTGTGCTACCACAGAACGGTCTTTGGTACAGAGAAAAATTTGACGACATGAGTCTATTGTAAAGTATGGTCTACTCTAACAGAAAAGTTGGGCAACTTAAACCCAAGATTTTTTTTTTTTAAATGTACAAGAGCTAACCATAGCTTACAAAACAAGAATTTTTTTTTGGATTTATACATCCCCCAGCCACGTTGAGACCCGAGAGTGGAGCATTTAGCTGGTACACACAAGAACTATCAAGTGAAACCAATTGCCGTGAAAGTCTCTGGCAGCAGGGAGTTGCAGAAGCCTTTCCCTGCTGCCTTCTCTCTGCCAGAGCCTTTCACTGACAGATAGATATAGTCACACACTGCAGTGTTTTACGGTGGCATATGTAGACACAGACTCTGGGGAACACACTGGACACAGAATTACTATTTTGCCTTCGGAGAGGTGAATATTCTTTTTGGTATTATAGCATCATGTTAAACATTTTGTAAATACAAGCACTAAGTATTTCCACTTTCTTCATGATATGCATAAACACAGAAGCACAATGAGAAGCCAGTTCTCTGGGCTGAGGGCTTTATTCAAAGCCTAGTAAGTCTATGAAAATGCTCTTAGATCTCATAGGGCTTTGGATCTAAGCCTGAAACTTCTTTCCTCTTAACAACACATCCCTGTAACATACACCCCTGTGACCAAGTGCTAGGCCAGAAAGGCTGAGTCAGCACTTTGGTCACAGCAGCTCCAATCAAGCGAGGCTGAATGGAGCTGACTGAACAGAGCTGTGTCTAATTTGTGTTGGGGGCAGGGCAGAAAGGCTAATTAAGCCATTAGCCAGAGCCCACAAATAGGCACAGGACTAGGGTGATCAGACAGCATGTATGAATAATCGGGATGGAGTAGGGGATAATAGGCACCTATATAAGACAAAGACCCAAATATCAGGACTGTCCCTATAAAATCGGGACATCTGATCACCCTACACAGGACAGAAATGGAAAGGGGAAAGCAGGCAGTAAGGGGAGACAGAGATTGCTTTCCTCTGCTTGTTATAGGAGCTGTATATGTTATGAAGCTGGTGAGACTCCATTTGTAAATAAACTGCACAATGTGTTGGACCAGCACAAGGGTCTCTGAATAGTTTGTAGACCAGAAGAGAGGCAGGAACCACGAGGCTCTGCTACAATACCCTGTTGTTTCAAACCGATCCCTACCATTGCACCTGTTTCCTTACCCTCCTTTGCCTTCCACAGTCCTGCTACACCTCTCTCTGAACTTCTGTATATCTTCTTGGCATTTCTAGTCTCAAAGATCACTTTCTATTCTAGACTGCAGCAGCTCATGTGCTAGTAATTGGGCCATCTAATAGGTTTGCCCTCAACTGACTACATGTACATGTGTAAAGCATCATTCACACAATGTGAACTGACATTTTCTCACCTCTTCCCTTCTCCCAACTTTTACACACAATCCTACATTTTATAAAATTCATCCATCTTCAAACAAGTCTGTCTCAGCACTGGTTACATACCTGAACTTTTAGTGGAGTCTGTATCTAGACTAGCCACAGTACTCGATCTGGAAAGTCCACCAAGACTGGAGTCAACAGACTAGTTATAGGGGGAAAAAAAATATAAAAATTCCAGTTAACTGAAAATGTTAATTTATCTTCAGATTTTCTGCCCCTACATACTTCATTATAATCTTCTAACTTTTATGGTCCAGCGCTATTTAAAAGAAATTAGATCAAGTGAAACATGATCAAAAAAGTCATACTTCTCCAAAGGATTGGTATAATAAAACTTGAAAGAGTATCAGTCTGACTTATTTACACCAACGTAAACTGTACAAGGGTCTCTCAAAAGCTTTCAAACGTTTTTGAAACAGAGAGGGGAGAGACGGAAGAAAAAGCAGAGAAAATGAACTTTAAAAAGTTTATGTCCACCGTCTCTTTCCTTCAACTTAGCGTAACCTTTAGGAAACTGACAAGTGCATGCTTCTCACTAATATTTGATATAACATGACCTTTTTGCAATGAGATTTACATTAAAAAATGCAACCTTGTCAGAAACCCTACAAGATTTAAGTCATCATTCACCAGCTATCTGACAGAATGTACTTATTAGATCAGAGGACTTATGCTTTAAGATAGGAAAGAAATATTGTATAAAATAAAGAGAAGTTTTTTTTTTATTTGGCTAGCTTGTTCTGAAGAATCAAGCTCATTCTTGCTTTTAATGGCTATCTTAGAGGTTCTTGAAAGAGTCATAAATTATAAGGCCAGAAGGAACCACTGTGATCATCTAAAATGACCACCTCTGTAACACAGGCTATGGAAATTCTCCCAAATAATTCCTGTTTGAACTAGAGTGTTTCCTTTATAAAAACATCCAATCTTGATTTAAAAACTGCCAGTGTTTGAAAATCTACAATCCTGGTAAATTGTTTCAATAGCTAATTACCTTCACTATTATGAATTTGTACATTTTTCCCAGTCTGACTTTGTCTAGCTTCAACTTCCAGCCAATGGAACGTCTTATATCTTGGTCGACTAGACTGAAGACCCAATTATCAAATTTTTGTTCACAAAAACAAAATGTATGAACAGTGATCAGATCAACCCTTAACTTTTTCTTTGTTAAGCTAAACAGACTGAGCTCCTTGAGTCTCTCACTATGACATGTTTTCCAATCCTTAGTCATTCTCATGGCTCTCCTCTGAACCTAAGTAACTAATACTTCAACATTACAAAAAGCAGTAAGTATATTTTTTTGTACAACTCCTTTCTCGTGCTCTCATGGTCAAAGTAGTCTAAGTAGACTCCTAACTCAACATGAATGGGATTTATGCTTGTATGATGGAAAGACAGCATGCTACTTACAACCGAAAACTAATTCTGATATTGTTTGATTTCACAGATTAAAAAAAAAAAAGCAAATAAGATGTTTATCTCTTGGAACATCATGATCATATTAAAGACTCTAATAAACCAGCCAGAGCAAGGCAGTTAGCTATCAACATTTGCTACTTATTAAGCATCAGTGTGCTTGATGCTGTACATGACAAATAAAGATGCAGTCCAAACTCTGAGGGATTTACAACCTAAAATCCCCTTAATTCATCATTTGACTTGGGATGTTAACTTATTGGTCAAAAAAGGTCAAATATTCCATAAAAGAAATTCAGATTAAGTCTGACAATCGAAATTACTTTTCTTCTTTAGAATGCAAATCTCCCTAAGACTTTGATAATTTAATCTATCGCCCAAATTTACAACTATTATTAAAAGGGCAACATAAGTTCAACATGTATAAATATTGTATCAGTCAGCTGACTGACCTGTCACCTCTAATTAAAACAATGATTTGTCTTTGTGCAGATGCATTCTAGTTCTGAAACAGTACTGCTTTTACACTGGCATCTCTCTCCTTTTAAAGAATAGAAGGAATTAATTTCAGTTAGGGAGTATAAATGTCCCTCTTGAAAGCCAGAAAAAAAAGGGGGGAGGGGGTTGAGTTCTTAAGGAATACCATACCTTAACCTGTACCTGATAACACTTTAATTCCAGGAAGGGTTTCTGATTAGAGCTGGTCAGAGAAACGTAACATTTTTGTCAATTTGCCAATTTATTGAAATTAAAACATTCCACGGAGATGGTTTGATTTTTTTACTCCATTCCACCAGAAACAATCCTGTAGACCTGGCTAGCTGCCAAGGAGACTGGAAGTGCTAGGAGTCCCACTTCCCAAGCTCTCTGCAAATTGTTAGTTCACAGCAACTGAAACTGTCCCACAAACACACTATACTCCCAATTCAGCTTACCTTGCTTTTAGTACTGATTTCACTGCTTTGGGAGCTGCTGCTGCTGTGTCGTTTTTTCCCTTTTCTGAACATTTTTTCACCATAATTGGATCAAAGAAAATGCTAAAGGAAGGAGAATTAAAAATAAAACCTGTCACATTACACCTATAAGAGGAGGAGTCCCTGCCAAAAAACATGGTGGGCTTTGTGTGCAAAGTGGAGAATGGTGGGGGACCACTAGACTAATGATTCTGAGGATGGGACTGGGAGTATGAATCTATTTCTTATGACTGTGCCACTTGTGTATGGTTTCGGGCAAATCACTTGACCTCTCTTACTGAATTTCCCTATCTATAAGAAAAGGAAGGATTTTAACTTTCCTACTTTACACACATTAGAAAATTGATTCTTACAACAGCATTGTGAGGTAACTAATTAACAGAACATGTAAAGTAGCAAAGTTAAAATCCTTTCTATTCTTATAGATATGGAAATTCAGGAAGAGAAGTTAAGTGATTTGCCCGAAGCCGTATAGCAGCATAAAATCAGAGGCAGTCCTCATTATTAGGGTGTCATATTCAACCTCTTAAACTTCTCCTGAGGCTTGAGAACCAAAGGACTTACTTTATAAAGAGACATGAGGCTGACTGAGAACTTATGAAGCAGAACTGTTGTCCATCTCTGACCTAACACCCACTACATCTCTTCATCTGGGAGGTAGGGGAAGTTAACTGTACCGGACAGGGTTATTAAACCTTGTTTCTTGGACAGAATTAGGGAAAAGCACTCTCTGAACCTATTATAGGCCCCATAGAAGGAGCATCACATTACATGAACCAGAAAAATGGCTATGCTATATAATTAGGCTTTACTGTGGTAAGTTAAGGGAACTTGCAAGCAGTAACAGGCAGATGAGGAGGACTAGACATCTCCAAAGTCATCAAGAGTAGAGAAGAGAGAGATCAAAATCAGTTTGCCAATAAAATCGGCATCAGGGAAGATAAAGTTTAGGTGCAAGTTTCATTAAGTAAGCTTAGGCAACCCCATTTGATTTCCCAATGGTCCTCTAAACAAACAGCCCAGTATATTTGATCTTGAGCCTGTACCGCACTTTATTTGTGAGCAACAAAATTAAAAAAGGTGCAAACTTGGATGCAGTCCTACTAATGTAAGCACACAAGTGTCATCATTTATATAGCACGTGAAGGGCACAGGGCATTTTACCACAAGTAAAAATGACAGGTCCATGCCTTTTAGTGATTGTAACTAACTGAATCACTAGGCTTGAACTGTAAGTTTAGAATGATTGTCTGTGACCCGGGAAGCTCTTAGTGCCAACTGGCAAAGGACAAAGAAGGGATGCAGAGGGGTTACAAGGATCTCCTGGGTCTGGCTTACATATTCTAGTTCACCAAGGAGTATCACATGAAGTCTCAAATACAAGGTGGTGTCACAACAGTCATCTATATTGCAAAAATCATGTGTGGATGATACATAAGGAGTTCTGTATACACACTGAAAATTACAAGATAGCTAGGGACTGACCACCAGCAAAGGTGAAAAACGGGCTGTCAGGCTACGTCTATCCTCAAGCCCTATAGCGCAGGGGTGGCCAAACTGTGGCTTGCCAGCGACATGCAGCTCTTTTACAGTTAAAGTGTGGCTCATGGAGACCCCCACCCCCTGTTCTCTACCTACCAGATTGGGGGTGAGGGGATGGGAACCTCTGCCTTGCAGAGAGGTGATGCGGTAGGGGCTTCTGCCCAGCGGGGAGGGGGGGTCTTGGGGCTTCAGCAGTAGTGGGGCTGAAGCCCTCAGCCCTAGAAGATGCCTCCCACAGGGCTGAAGCCCCAAGTCTCAAACTTCTGAAGATTGTCATCTGTGACTTGGAGGGTCAGTAAGTTTGGTCACCTCTGCTATAGTTGCACACCTGTAGCACTTCATGGCCTGCCTACAGTTAAAAGGCTACATCTGCGCTGCTTAGCACTTCAGTGACTGAAGGGATCTCCCACAGTTGTAGGTGGTCCCCCTCCCCAAGAGGCTGTACCTAGAGTGATGGATGAACTCTTCCATTGACCTAGTGCAGTCTCCATGGGGACTTAATGACAGTGTACTATTCCACTCAGGGGTGTGGATTTTTCACATTCCTGAGAGGCATTATTACGCCAATGTAATTTTTCAGTGTAGACCAGGCCTCAGTGTAGCCACTCGCCACAAACCAGAGGTAGTAGCTAAATCAAGGGATTAATTTTTCCGTAAATCTAGCGCTGTCTATACCAGGTGTTAGGTTGGCTTAACTACATCGCTAAAGGATGTGCATTTTCACACCCCTGAGCAAGATTAACTTTTTAGTGTAAATCTGGCCTTAGACAAAAAATGTTTATCTAGCTGGCTGCTTATATGTAAATTTACTATTGTATAACTGACACTAGATCTCTTCTCACCAGTTTGAATTGAACGCTAATGAGGACTGTAAAAACTTCAACGATAGAAGAGTATCAGGTAGAAGCAAAGAGGAGGTAAGAAGCCTATCTTGAGGTGCATATTGAAGGTTTGCTCTAATATATTTGGGGGACAAAGAAGACACCCTGTCATCCTCCACTTAGGAAGTAAATGGACAGTGAAATTTTACTTCATGAAAGAGGGGTCTCAATGAGGCTTGATTGAAAACAGCGGAAAGAACTTTGTGTGAGATAATTTTCCTTAGACAGAAGGTTAACTTGTTAGGTTTTCTGGAGACTAAACTTAACTATGATTTTCTTTTACATATAGCCATTTGTTTCCAATATTCTTATTCACTGTCACTGAATCTCTGATCTTTGATAATAAACATTCTTGTTTTCACTATATCTAAGTGGCCTTAGTGAACAACCATAGTGTTCAGAAAAGAGAAAGTTCTGCATCTCATGTGCCATTTCAGTTCTTGGCACATCCAACCCAATTTGATAATATTTTATTAGCCACAGTGAAGGATGTGAGTAGGCATAGAAAGACTAGATTTTTATTGGTAAATGTTGATAAATGTCAATTTCACCATGCCCACACACACAAATGGACAAAAACTATTTCCATCAATAATTGAAATGTACAAAGTAAGACAAATGCTACTTGAGAACTTATTAGAGTTTGATTTAAGGATATTTAGTTTGCATATTTCGACATGTGATGCTGACAATTTGTATCAATGGTTGCAAAGCTTTAACTTTCTGAATCTCAGTGGCTACTGTCATTAATTACTGACTGATAACTCCATAGTTAAAATGTGTTTTAAGGTTTCCCCCTCATTTTTGAAAATGTAAATAAAAATGGGGGGGGAAACCTTAAAACACAATTTTGTGCAAAATTTTAATCGATAAAAATATTTAAAATGCTTATAATAAACATCAACACTACCCATCTAAATTATAAACCAATATACCAAATTTTGCCAAATCTAGATATGAGTGGCTGGAATTTGGCACAAAGAGACAAAACCTCAGGCCCTGCTTATAAACAGCACACACAGCGCTTACCAGGTGCACCTGACAGCCTCTTAAGGGCTTCAGTCACTTCTATCTGCCTAGGTATTTACATGGTGCTCACCGTCAAGGTATCTGACTCCAGACTGGCTCCTTAAGAAACAAGAAAGTTGGGGAACTCACACCCCCCGGGCTGGGGTCCCCACACCCCCATCCTGCCACAGACTCCTCCACCCCAGACACGTCCCAACACTGGGATCCTCCACCCCCGTCCTGCCATAGACCCCTCCACCCCAGACACGTCCCAACACTGGGATTCCCCACCCCATCCCCGTCCTGCCATGGACCCCTCCAGCCCAGGCACATCCCAGCACTGGGATCCCCCCAGCCCCACCCCCACCCCGCCATGGACCCCTCCAGCCCAGGCACCTCCCAGCACTGGGATCCCCCCAGACCCACCCCGCCATGGACCCCTCCAGCCCAGGCACCTCCCAGCACTGGGATCCCCCCAGACCCACCCCGCCATGGACCCCTCCAGCCCAGGCACATCCCAGCACTGGGATCCCCCCAGCCCCACCCCGCCATGGACCCCTCCAGCCCAGGCACCTCCCAGCACTGGGACCCCTCATCCCCATCCCGCCTCGGGACCCGGCGCCCCCCGGAACGAGGACGGGGCCGCACCGGCAGGCAGGGCACGCGCTCCTCACCGCAGCGGCTGGGCTCGGTACCGCCGGGGACTCGCCTTCCGCCCGGGACCCAGCACGGCTCCTCCACACTCGCTGCCCCAGGAACGCGCGTCTGCCGCCCCCGCGCCCGCGCGCAGGCGCCATGAGAGGGAGTGTGGGCGGCCCAGCTCCCCGGAAGCGGGGGGCGGAAGGTGTTTGCGGGCGGACCGGAAGTCGAGGCCGGGGGCTGGCGAGGGAGCCACCGAGGGGCCGGTTGTTCGGCGTCGCTGCGCTCGCTCCTCCCTTTCCGGGATGTCGGCGAAGAGAAAAGCAGAGGCCATGATCCCGGCCGAGGAGAGCGACCAGCTGCTCATCCGGCCCTTGTGAGTGACAGCGGGCGGCGGAGCAGCAGGGCGCTGGCGGGGGAAGGGGCAGCGGAGGAGAGTAGCAGGGGGCTGGGGCACTGGCCGGGGAGGGGCAGCGGCAGCAGGGAGCTGGGGCGCGGGTGGGGGGCTGGGGCGCTTGGGCAACTGCGGGAGGCTGGGGCACTGGAGGCCCTTCAAACATCACCTGCACTAACAGGGTGTCGCAAACCTTGAGTTTATGGCACAGCGTTAATGTCCTGTTAGTGTGTCTGCTCTGTCTGGAGTGACTGTCAGAAAATGGGGTAGACCCTCCCCTTCCCTCCCCGTAATTAGTTTTCACCAAGCCGGTGACAAACGTGAACTCCTGGATCACTCTACCAGTCTTACTATAGCATCACAGACATTCCCCTTAAACTCTCCAGTCTATCTTGCTACTCAGACAAAGGTTAGTGATAAAATGGTTACTTACACCAAACATCATATCACATTCAGGTTACTTCCAATCTCAAGACACCAGTCACTTACTCCAGATCAGTTAATATCCTAGACCTTACATAATGGACTAGTTTGGTAGCCCATTCTATAGTAAACTAACTAAAGGTTTATTAGTTAAGAAAAGGAAATGAGAGTTATTGAGAGGTTAAAATAGGTAAAATATGTTAACAGATGAGTCACAGTTTGTAATTCCAAATGATGACAGTGATGCAATAAACTGCCAGTTTACAAAAAGTCTTTTCAGAGTTCCCATATTGTCGCTGGGGATCTCTGCTTTGTGTCTGGTATACTTCCCTGTAAGAGTCCAAACAGTCCAGAGAAATAGGATCTTTCCTTGAATACATACTTAAAGCTTCTTCTCACAGAAAACAAGCTGACAGAGTCACTACCCCCGTGGGCTTTTCCTTTAATGACAAAGAGTAAGGAATGCATTTTGAGTCTTTGACCTCCAGTCATCACACACAGTGACCACTTGCTTTGAAATTAACACTTTTCTGATAAAATTCTTCATTTGCATTCCACAAAGCTTCTTTCTCGTTTGATGGGTTATTTAGTTACAGGGGTATATGCAGTGTAAATTATTGCCACAACATTATAACAGGATACAGCTAAGTGAAAACAATGCAAGTACCATTCCATTAGTTTTCATAAAATTTAAACAAGTAGTACATTCTTCACCAAAATCAGTCTTATCTATATTAGTACGCAAGTGAATTGGCTTGGGGCTCTGGCATGAGCTGACACCTAGTCTGTCAGTGTCACAGCGTCTCCTTCATAATCTAGACTCCCAAGTGTTTTACAGCACAGATCCACTGAAATGTAACCATCGCTAAGGCTCTGTGTTTGTCACAGAAGTCACAGATTCTGTGACCTCTGTGATGTCTGCAGCAGCTCGGGCAGCCCCTGGGCATGTCACACTGGCTGCTGCTGCTGCGGCAGTCTTGGGTCCCCCTGTCCCTCCCCCACAGCAGGAATTTGGGTGGGAGGGGTGTCTCGGCTGGGGATTGGGGTGTGGGGTGGTGCTTACCTGGAGGGAGCTCCTGGAAGGGGGATAGGAACACCCCTCCCCCCAGCTCCTGGCTCCATGTGCTGCCTCTGCCTGCAGGCACAACCCCCGCAGTTCCCAGCCAGTGAGTGGCAGAACCGGGGCTTGGGGTAGAGCGGAGGCAGCATGTGGAGCTAGGAGCTGGGTAGGGAGCCAGCCCCAGCACCCGTTGAATCCCCTGGGCCGTGAGTCCCCAACTCCGAGCACCCGCGGTGCTTCCCCAGCTGTGCCCTCCTCCCAAGTGCCCAGGCCGTCCCCCCTGAGCACCTGCAGGCCATGTCCCCTAGTACCTGTGCTCCCCCCCAGCATCTGTGGTGCCCTCAGGGCCACCCCTCCAAGCCATCTCCCCCCCGCCACCCCAAGTTTTAGTCAGGGGTATATAGTAAAAGTTATGGACAGGTCACATGATCTATCTTTGACTTTTATTAAAAATATCCATGAGTAAAGTGTAGTCGTGACCATTACTGGTGTGTGAGGGCAGCAGCTAAGCAAACAGAATGCCATCCAGCAGTTGCGGGGTGGGAAAAAGAGAGATTGAGGAAGACTGTTGTATGAGGCGCAAATTTAAAGAATCCATGATTCTTTTTAAAGTCCATGTAGTGTAGACAGTATCACTGTTTTTAAGGTCTCCTGTAAAAAGCCCACACAATAACTTCTGATCATGATGGTCCCTTATGGTCTGAGTCTATGAACTTGTGTGGATTCACTTTGGGGCTGATCCTGAGTGCTTCCTTGGAGACTCTTGCATCTCCAGGTGCCATTGTCTTCCTAGCATTGGATCCTTTCTGTTTCAGATAAAAGACTTGTGTCAGGATTTTAAACTGGTGGCAAGGAGTCCTAAGTGTTTTGCACTGGTTGCTTAGACTTAGAAGACATTCTCTGCATATAATTTAGTCAGTGTAATATTTTTTATGATGCTCCATAAAATGTTTTCAATATGTTATAAAATTAAATATGAGAATAAAAATAGAAATGATATAACTAAAGGAAAAGGCTGCAATATCAGCTTGGTGAGATTCTTGTCTTCTTAAGTTTAATTGGTCTGTGCAATGGATTTGTAAGAAGATTCAAGTATGGTTTAGTTTTGAAATAGCCCTTTATGGGTTTTTTTTTTAAACTTTCATAAAGCACAGCTTTCTTTCATTCTTTCTTTCCCTCCTTCCCTTCTTCTCTCTCACCCTCCCTCCCAACACTGCGATTCCCCACCCCCATGTGCTTGCTTGCTTGCTTTCAACAATTTTGCTTTGAGCAGTGCCAGAACATTTGAAGATTGGCAGTTCAACACCAACTATGTATACTCGAAGGCCTTGTTTACACTACAAAGTTTTGTTGGCAAAAGGCAGCTTTGGTCGACAAAACAGTGGAGGTGTATATGCTATAATGCTCCTCCTGCTGACAAAACTTTCCTGTTTTGTCAACAAAATAAAACCACCTTGACGAGAGGTGTAGTGCTTTTTGCAGCAAAGTTAGAGCAACAGAGCATCAGTGTAGACACTACATTTGTTATGTCGCCGTAACTGGCCTCCAGGAGGTATCCCACAATGCTCACCATGACCGCTCTGCTCACCATTTTGAACTCAGCTGCCCTGCATCCAGCTGCACATGCATGCACCCCATCCCTTTCAAAGCCCTAGGAAGTTTTGAAATTCTTCAGCATGGAGAGCTCACATAGCTACTGTCCAGCTGAGGATACTGGCTTCTGGCAGCAAACACACTCCTGCCTGGACTACAGGGGTGGGAGTTGATCTCCTTGGTCTGTGGGGAGAGAAAGCTGTGGGAGAACTCTAACAGAGTCATGGACTCAAAACATTAATGCAGTATCCTGCTTTCCCTGGGACTAGAACCACACCGGCAGGCAGCGACTGCTGCTGCAGGGGGCAGCGGGGGAAAGACTGCTGTGCTGTGCAGAGTCAGGGAGGGAGGTGCGGGCTGATGTCGCGGTGTCCACCTCCCCCTACCTGTGTACTGTTCTTCTCTGGGGTGGGGAGACGGGGACACCAGCTGTCTGCACCAGCTTCTGCCTAAAGACTGGTTGCTTCTGGCTGCTGTCTGAACTTGGGCTTTGTCACTGGAACCTGAACGACAAAACTTTTCTTGTTCAGAGGTGTAAAAAAGCCACACCCCTGAACAACAAAAGTTTTGCCAACAGAAAGCACCGGTGTGAACAGCGCTTTGTCGCAGGAGAGCTCGACTGCCAACAAAGCTACTGCCGCTCATTGTGGGTAGAAGTTTTTTGTCGGTGGGTGAGCACTCTCCTGCCAACAAACAGCAGCTATACTGTGCGCCTTTTAGTGGAACAACTGTAGCATCACAGCTGTGTCACTAGAAGGTGCTTAATGTAGACACAGCCTTAGAGTCAGCGTGCAGACACACTCACCCTCCCCCAGCACAGAATCTGTCTCTCTCACACATACACACTCCCTTAACACACACTCTCTCTCTCTGTCCCTCACACACACTCTTCCCCCCCCCCCCCCTGCTGTGGTCTTGTGTTAGTGTTCAGCAATGTCATTTTGATTATATTACCAAGTGCTACTTTAAAAAGTGATTCAAAATGTGTTACTTTTTGGGCACACACAGCAATCATTGCAAGGTTCATAGATAGTGCAAACAAACAATGCTAGGCTCAACACACTACAGCAACACACATTACTGTAGCTTAGTGTTAATATGCTCCTTCAAAGCATCCCTTAGCCAAATAGCTTCCCCACCCCCCCAGCCCCTGGTTGGGCTGCTCTTATAGCCTTGTGTTCATAGAGCACAGCACAATACTGAACAGCTGTGAAGGATCTGTGCTTTCTGACAGGTGGCTGGGTTGCAGGTTACCAGGGCAGTTGAAAAGCAGCTGGTAATCTAGTAGAATACCCATGGAACGATTGGATTGAGAAACCCCTTATAATGTGACACTGCACCTGCTCCCATGAGACGTTGCAAACCTGTCCCAAAGCACCCTGCGGCCAGTTGCACAGTGGGATAGCTACCCACAGTGCTCTGTTTTCTGTTGATGCACTCCACCACACAATGAACATAGTGTGGACATGCAACAGTAGTTTAATTACAGTGGTGATGGTACGTCGGCGTAACTTGCGTTGACAAAACTCTGTAATGTAGATCAGTGGTTGTCAACCCGGGGTCAGAGGTCTTCCAACTGATACATCAACTCATCTGGATATTTGCCTAGTTTTACAGCAGGCTGCATAAAAAGCAGTATCGAAGTCAGTTCAAACTAATATGTCATACAGATAGACAATGTTTATACTGCTTTATATATTATACGCTGAAATGTAAGTACAATATTTATATTCCAATTGATTTATTTTATAACTATATGGAAAAAAATGGGAATGTAAGCAATTTTTCAGTAGTTGTGTGCTGTGACACTTTTGTATTTTTATGTCTGATTTTGTAAGCAAGTGGTTTTTAAGTGAGGTGAAACATGGTATGCAAAACAAATCAGACATCTGAATGGGGTACAGTAGCCTGGAAAGGTTGCAAGCCACTGGTGTAGACAAGACCTAAATGGAAGTGAACTAGTTGAAAGGACTGTAAATGTGTCCTGTTTAAATTTGTTTGCAAACTTCTTAACTTTAACAAAAGTTGTTACCTTTTGATGACTGTTTCTTGGCCTGTGTGAAATAGGTTTGGTGGTTTCAGTCTAGTTGCCAGTGAATAGGTATTCACATCACACAAAACGCTATCACAGTTGACACGCTCGGAGTTTCAACAAAGAGCCAGGGATTCACACTGAGCTCCCATTACAACCCTCAGGTGCTAAGACGCATCACATGACTTCACTTTCCCTCTCCCTTTTGTTCAGTCACACTCACTGAAAGGTACTTACAGTATGGCTACACTTGCACTTGCGCTTTGAAGTTTCGAGTGTGGTCGCAGCGCCAGTGCTGGGAGAGAGCTCTCCCAGCGCTGCACGTACTCCACATCCTCTACGGGTGTAGCTTGCAGCGCTGGGAGCTGCGCTACCAGCGCTGCGGCACTGTTTACACTGAGGCTTTACAGCGCTGTAGCTTGCAGCGCTCAGGGGTGTGTTTTTTTCACACCCCTGAGCGCGAAAGTTGCAGCACTGTAAAACGCCAGTGTAGCCATGGCCTTAGTTTATTTCAGAGGACAGAAGATACAGGTAGCTGCTAATTATTGGTAAAAGAAAGAAGTAAAACTCGGACTTTCAGCAAACATTATGCTAAGGCATGTGAGGCTAGAAAAGAAAAGGTAGTTTCTTTAGAAGAATCCAAAACAAGTCATGTGGGAATAGAGTTCTCGGGGTAATGAGTTTATTTAACAAAAAAAAATATTTTGACTTAGAATTATAATCGTGAAACTGCCAAAGGATCTGAAGCAGCTGGTGAGGCTATTGAGCAGTTAAAAGCAAATCTCCCTCAGTCATGCAAGAAATATTCTGTACAAAATGCATTGTACAAATACGTTAACCTACCCTAATCTGGAAAAAAGAAAAGCAGTGACACCTTTCTCATAGAATCGTAAGAATTACTGCACTGGAACAGACCCAAGGTTCATTGAGTCCAGTGTCCTGTCTCTGACAGTGGCCAGCACCAGACCAGTCAGAGGAAGGTATAAGAACTGTACAGCAGAGAGATCTGGGATAATCTGGTCCACATGTTAGGTCTTTCCCTGATCACTTAGAAAGAGGCTTAAACCCTGAAGTCTGAGGTTTGATTTCCCTTCCAAAATAGAGTATTCCTGTTATCCATATAGATCCCTTTTTGAATCTTGCCTTTGGAGAAGCGATTTCTACAGTAGTGTAACTGGATGACTTTAGATACATCAGGAAACAAGTGTATACTTGTTTGGGCTCCACCTTTGTAATGATGACATTAATATTGACATTTTAGTTTCTTTAGTAATAAACGAAGAAACAGAAAAAATATTAGATAAATAATTCAAAACTTTTATAATTCAAAACTGCCTCTCAGCACTGAGTGCTGAAAGCTGCAAAATACCGTAACTTCAACGGCCTTTCGTAGCAAGGGAGTTTGGGCTGAAGTAACAGTAGGGAAGGAGCAGAGGGTAGGTTCCCCTCCCCTACATGGTACTGTTTTCGCTTGATTGTGCTGAATTTAGTGGCGCATAAGGAGCTGTGCTCTCTGTTGCATCACCCTCTGAGAAGCTTGATCTTTCTCTGTCAGTTTCTCTCTTCTTACTTGGCATCTGTCAATTTGTATGCTCTGGAGGCTTGACCTATGCCACCAAATTGCAACGATGAACTTGAGAGTAGATAAGTTATGCCACTGCTAAATGACCCAAACTATCTGTACTCATTTATCAGAACAAAGTATCTGAATTATTAAAGGGTGTGTATTTGCCAGTGTGATGAAAAAAATATTTTGGAATTGAGTTAGCTTTCAAAACAAATGTTCTCAGTCCAGTCCTTTTTTCTCACAGTTGAAAGCATTGCACACCCTTTGGGGAATAAAATCGTAGCTGTGTGGGAAGAGGAGAAGTATTACTAACAAAGAGAGCCCTTTTTCTTGGAATTTTCAAAGGCACCTATTGCCACAATATCAAGCATTTCAAAATTTTAAATTGCTCTTTACTATAGTAAGCCTGTGTCAAGGGCTGATATATTAGTACAGGTTACATTATACAGTACCGAAGTGGAATGTCTCAGCCCGTCAGAATGAAAGGAGGCTTCATAGCTGTGGATACTTAATGTTTAATTCCCCCCAAATTATGCAGTCCCCTGTACTATGTTGTTTCATAGAGTTTAAGGCCAGAGGAGATCATCTAATATGGCCTGGATATCACAGGCCACTAATATTTAGCCAGATACCTCTATATTAAGGCCGAGATTTTGTTTTGGGTGTGAGATTTGTACAATGCAGTATGAAAATCTTTGACTGACAACCATTAGCCAATCAGAGTACTGTATTTGCATAATTGCACAAGTTCTTTCTTATTTTCCTTGCTGTGAGCATGCAAAACATGTGAATCTACTTGGGCTATTGTAATCCCTGTCTTTGGGTTGGCTTCCTATTCAGAATTTTCAAGTTGCAACAAATATACCACCTCTGTTCTTCACTTTTCTGACAGAAACAGAAAATCTCCCTGTACATGTGAATCTAAAGGGAGTGTGTGGGGAAGAACACCACACCAAAAGCAAGGAGATGAGGGCTGACATTCCACTGAAAGGGAAACTGGCTTTAAAACATAGTTTAAATCGCTTGATTCATTTTCCTCCTTCCTTCTGATTTTTACCCTCTTTCTTTTGTACAGATCCCTGAGACACCTGTTTCTAGAATAATGGCCATGTATATGAGTGTTCACTGGCTTTTTTACATTTGGCGAATCCCATCTTTCCCTCCCTAACATAAAAACCTATTGCAATTACTGAGGACAAGCACCTTACTTATCTGTAGGGAAGAAACTGAATAGCAGTGAGGAAAAGAGATGGTGAAAGGAAAAGCAAAAAGAGCTTAATTATTTAAAAACAGTGTACCTTTCAGTAGTTTGACAATTGGTTTTGCTTTTTGTGTTTTTTCTCCTTTTGCTGAAAATTTTGTGTCTAATAAAATAAATCAGTATAAAAGCTTGAGGGCATTTCCTGTTAACTCTGAAATAATTCTGTGCTGGGCTAATAGTCTCTGATACCTTAAATTCATTCAACCTAGGATACAGTTATATTATAAATGGAAAGCACCCTCAAGTTATCAAAGTATTTCCGGGGTAAGTTTGCTGTAAGCATTTAGATTGCTTTAGCCCATGTCTGCAACAAGCATTCATTTGCCATCCTAGAGAAAAGATACCAGTCCTTTTCCAAATTTAGGTCTTCTATGCTTTACTCATGGACAGGATCTCAGTTTCATTGAATGAAATTTCACTGTTCGGTTAGTTTAAATAGTGTTTGGCCTATCATTCAACAGTCGGATTGTTAAACAGAATGATGAGTTCTGCACATAGGCGTCTAAATGCACTTGAAACAGAGATGTAGTTAACTGTGTTTAGATACGGTTGGTGGTTTTTTGTTTTTGCTAACTTTGTCATGGATTTCCCTTCACAGAGGTGCTGGGCAAGAAGTAGGAAGATCATGCATTATTCTGGAATTTAAAGGAAGAAAAATAATGGTAATTATTTGTAAACACCTGAATTATGAGGGTCTGTGGTAAAAAGCTTTTGTTTGTTAAATCCAAGTTCCTCACAAAAGTCTGGTATGGATGTCAGCCTTTCCCTAAACAGGCAAAGTCTCTGGTTCCCAAGAGCAACGTTACCTAGAGGATGTGACATATTATATGAGATTTTAATTTAGTAATAAAAGACGTGTATAAATCTTGAGAGAAAATTTGGGTATCTATTTATGTATAAGTGTAGGTGATATGCTCACAATCTAGTTTTCAGTGGTGTCTGAGCCTAACCTTTACTTTGTTCACACAGTGGTGTGTGTATGCACAGATGCTCTGTTTACTTTTCCAGCATTAATGCCTGTGTGCTCAGGTGATAGAATCTACATGTGAAAGGCTGTTCACCTATGCTGTCAACTGTTACTATTGGAAAAGTGTGGCTAGAGGCTTGTGTAGGTACAGAATAGCACATGCAAAGGCTCAGGTCTGAAAAATAGTCTCTTAAAAGGCATTCAGTTTTCCACTGAAGATAAGTCACCTACACAGATAACCTAGAGCAGGGGTGGGCAAACTACAGCCCTGGGGCCACATCTGGCGCGTCAGACATTTTAATCCAGCCTTCGAGCTCCTGCCAGGGAGCAGGATCCGGGGCTTGCCCCACTCTGTGAGTGCCATGGCTCTACGCTGCTCCCGGAAGCAGCAGAATGTCCCTCCTCCGGCACCTACACATAGGGGCAACCAGGGGATTCTGCATGCTTCCCCTGTCCCAAGCGCCCACCCCCGCAGCTCCCATTGGCCAGGAACTTTGGCCAGTGGGAGCTACAGGGGCAGCGCCTGAGGACGGGGCAGTGCACAGAACTGCCTGGCTACGCCTCCATGTAGGAGCTGGAAGGGGGACATGCCACTGCTTCCAGAAGCTGCTTGAGGTAAGCACTGCCCAGAGCCTGCACCCCAACCCCCTTCCCTAGCACTGATCCCCTTCCTGCTCCCGGAGCCCCTCGGTACCATCCCAGAACACACCCCTACATCCCCATCCCCACCACAGAGCTCACACCCCCAGTTGGAGCCCTCACCCCCTCCCTCCCCACACCCAACCCCCTGCCCTAGTCTGGAGCCCCCTTCCACACCCTGAACTCCTAATTTCCCCATCCCCACCCCAGAGCCCTCATCCCCTCCCGCACCCCAACCCCAATTTCCTGAGCATTCATGGCCTGCCATACAATTTCCGTATCCAGATCCTCAGGCCAAAAAGTTTGCCCCCCCCCCCCGCCCTAGGGTCTAGCTTGGAGTCTAATATATCACAATGTGTCAAAAACTGTGAATAAGCATAATGAATTTTTCCTGCATAACACTCACTTG
This sequence comes from Gopherus flavomarginatus, assembly GCF_025201925.1. Taxonomy (NCBI): domain Eukaryota; kingdom Metazoa; phylum Chordata; order Testudines; family Testudinidae; genus Gopherus; species Gopherus flavomarginatus. Next base: position 186,550,036 of record NC_066620.1, read on the forward strand.
TAACTGCCATAAATTTGTGTGTGCTTATTCATTTTTATAAGTTTTAGTAGGAGTTTTAATTGTTTGTCATCACTTTTCAGCTTGATTGTGGAATCCACCCTGGCCTAGAAGGAATGGATGCCCTACCTTATATTGACTTGATAGATCCTGCTGAGATTGATCTCCTCTTAATCAGTCAGTAAGTTGCATTTAGGACAAGAATTAATGCTTGCTTTGAGTTCTTGCTCTAAGCTTTGTTAAATTCCAACTTTTAAGAAAGATTGGGGGCAGATGTCATCCAGACCCTATTGGTGTGATGAAAGGACAGTAGTTCCCAATATTTGTATAGTGTAGTGTTACCTAATCTGTTGATTGCGTATTAATTATATTACTGATTTAGTTTCCCCCATTAGCAGTCTGAAATTTGGCTGGTTCTTATCCTAATATCAGACCCAGTATTATCAGAATTAATATTCAGTTGGGAGCCTTGATGTGCACAGTTACAACACTCACACCTAGGAAATCGCGCTATGTTTATAATAGTTTTATTAATACAATTAGCAGCTTCACAAACACTCCAACCCAGCAAAGCAGGTAGAGATAATACAAAATGAGCTGAGCATCCGTAGGCTTACACCATCTCTTGCAAAACAACGTGAAGTTTAGTTATCATCCTCATCTTTCCCCTCACCATCATCAGTGGTTGTCATCCTAGCGTCTCCCCAGGTACACAGGCCGGGATACAGCTTTTATGATGTGTTATATTGAAACCACTATGCTTAATGCATGTTCATTAGGGGTTTCAGTCTCTTTTCCTTATTTGTAGTTCCTCTCCTTACTAATATTGGAGTGCCCTTCTCTATAGATTATTAATCCTTTTACATCAAGCTTATTAGCATATATGTCAATTATTTACCATGGCATTCTTGTGGTCAGACATCTGCTGGTGTCTCTAACTAAAAATATTCCAGGGTGGTATAAACTAGCATCCTGTGATTACCTATCAGCAGTTTAGTCATTACAGCATTCCATCTTATGATATTTTATGATCCAGGGTTACTCTTGGTTAGCTACTTATGCGAAGGCTTTTTGGGCCTTATGCCTTAATTAATTTATCTAAATTATTATTTTACAGGCTGTGAGGCTTGCAAGCTTATTGGTTTATTGCCTTAACTTATATCTATGGCTCACCTAGCAAATACCTGTAGGCTACAAAACTACTTCTTAATGCCATGGCTCTCCTCCATGCCCATTGTAACCTCGTGACCACCCTCCACTCCCTTTCGTGATCACTTAACATCACTGTGTCAACTTCAGCAATTGTTTATGTGTAAAAGAAATATTAGAAAGTATTTACTGTACTTTTAGCTATCTTTAATGGGAGTTGGATCAGGTGTTGAGAAGACACCCATTGACTTAAAAGGGCGTTAGACTTTGCTGATAATATGACTTAGCACCTGGAAACAAGGATAGTCAGGCCTATGTGACCAGTTAGCTCTCCATGGACCACCAGTGCTCCACAGATCAGAGTTTGAGAAATGCTAATACAGGGGTTACAGAGGCATTCACTCAGATACTTTATGTACAGCAGTTGTGGGGAGGGATAGCTCAGTGGTTTGAGCATTGGCCTGCTAAATTCAGGGTTGTGAGTTCAATCCTTGAGGGGGCCACTTAGTAATCTGGGGCAAAAATCAGTACTTGGTCCTGTTAGTGAAGGCAGGGAGCTGGACTCAATGACCTTTTGAGGTTCCTTCCAGTTCTAGGAGATTGTTATATCTCCAATTATAAAATATATAAAAATGCACTTGTTGCACCTTTATCGCACAACCACTGTTTTAAAATTAGCATCATTAGTAGGAGTGACCAAATTGTAATCTAGTACACCGCTGCCCTGATATAACATGGTTGTGGGGAGCTAAAAATTCCTACCACATTATAAGTGAAACGCCGTTATATCGGGGTAGCAGTGGCAGGGTTGCAGCGGCGATTTAAAGAGACCAGGACTCCGGCTGCGGGGAGCCTCAGGCCCTTTAAATCGCCAGTGATCCCCGCTGCCACAGCCCTGGGGTAGTGGAGGCAGGGCTTCAGCAGTGATTTAAAGGGCCCGGGGCTCCCCGCAGCAGTTGGAGCCCCAGGCCCTTTAAATCGCCGGCAAGCCGTGCTGCCGCAGCCCCAAGCTAGCAGCGGCAGGGCTCCGGTGGTGATTTAAAGAACTCTGGGCTCCGACTGCTGTTGGGAGTCCGGGCCCTTTAAATCACCAGTCCAGCCCCACTGCCGCAGCCCCGGGGTAGCAGCGGCAGAGCTCCAGCGGTGACTTAACGGTCCCTGGGCTCCCCGCAGCAGACGGAGCCCTGGACCCTTTAAAGTGCTGCTGGAGCCCCGCTGCTACTGGACTGTATGTGAACCCGTGTTATATCAGGTCGCATTATAGCAGGGTAGCGGTATATATTACTAAAAACACATTTTAGTGGTTCACTTCTAATCTGTGGTGGCCCATGTGCCATCTTTGGGGCCACTGTTGTTAGCTTTATTCTGTCATCCTTTCTCTGTGTGTGAGATGTTCATTCTCGTCCCTCCCATTATCAGTCCTTTTTCTTTAAATGCAAAAAAAACTAATTGTAAGGGTCTATAGGTAAAATTTATCAAGAAATGAGGATGTTAAAATGCAAAAGTTAACTTTTCTCTATTGCATTTTAATGTATCAATCTTAATATCTTAGAATATACAGAATGCATAAAGTAAGCCAGTTAACATTGCTGATGAAACCCTAATTCCCATGTTTCCTGATTTATGTAGCATTGCATTAATATAGTAAATCAGTGAAGGGTTTAGCATTTTAAAAAGATGGTTGAAATCCTACTCAGAGTACGTATCAATGGTTCGCTGTCAAACTGAGATGTTGCATCTAATGGGGTCCTGCAGGGGTCAGTCCTGAGTCCAGTACTAATCAATATTTCACGACTTGGACAGTGGAGAGTATGCTTATAAAATTTTCAGATGACACCAAGCTAGGAGGGGTCGCAGGCACTCAGGAGGGCAGGATTAGTATTGAAAATGACCTTGACAAAATGGAGGATTGGTCTGAAATCAACAAGATGAAATTCAGTAAAGATAAGTGCAGAGTACTACACTTAGGAGAGAAAAATCAAATGCAAAACTCCAAATTGGGAATAACTGGCTAGGGAGTAGTACTGCTGAAACGGATCTCAGGGATTACAGGGGATCAGAAATTTAACAGGAGTGATGCAATTGTGAAAAAGACTGTTATTTTTCAGAGGGTATATTTAAAAGGAGTGTTGCATGTTAGATATGGAAGATAATTGTCCTGCTGTACTCAGCACTGGTGAGGCCTCAGCTGGGAGCACTGTGTCCAATTCTGGGCATCATACTTTCGGAAAGATATGGACAAACTGGAAAGAGTCCAGAGAAAAGCAGCAAAAATGGTATAAGATTTAGCAAACCTGAGCTATGAGGAAAGATTTAAAAAAATCTTTAGTCCTGAGAGAAGAAGACTGTGGGAGGGGAGAATCTGATAATAGTCTTTGAATATATTAAGTGCTGTTATAAAAAGAAGTATGATCAATTGTTCTCCATACCTATGAAGGTAGGACAAAAAGTAGCCAGTTTAATCTGCATCAAAGGAGAGTTAGGTTAGATATTAGGGAAAAAATTCTAACTATATGAGTAGTTAAGTTCTGGAATAGGCTTCCAAGGAAGGTTGTGGAATCCCCATTATTGGAGGCTTTTAAGAACAGGTTAGACAAACACCTCCCAGGGATGGTCTAGCTTTACTTGGTTCTGCCTCAGTGTAGGGGGCTGGACTTCATGACCTCCCAAGGTCCCTCCCAAACCTACATTTCTATGACTTGTGATTTGTATTATGTGATACTGATGTATTAACTGTATTCGTTTGTCTGTTTTAAGTTTCCATTTGGATCACTGTGGCGCTTTACCATGGTTTCTGCAGAAGACCAGCTTCAAAGGAAGAACATTTATGACTCATGCTACAAAAGCTATTTACAGGTGGCTTCTTTCAGATTACGTCAAGGTTAGGTAAGTGGACACACTGGTTTTTTTTATAACTCCTTCCTGAATTATTGCTCCTGTCTGTCCAGTGGGGGAAGTGTGTGGGAAATGATGCAATGACTTGGGGGGGCTTTAAATGCAGTTTGTTATATCTTATATTTTTAAAAGACTACTGTCAGTTTAATAATCATATGTAAATTTCTTTAAAAGTTCACTTACTTAAGTTACTAATAACATTTAATTTAGAGCATTAAAAATGAGGGAAAATACATCTAATTTACTTTTAATTATTTGTCATGTTTATTTTTTGCATTTCCAGAAGCTCTGATAATGGAAGTTAATTTCTAGGTTTGAATGTTTGGGCTGCAAACATGAAAGGGGAATTTTGTTTATTTATTTATTTATTTATTTAAAACCCACAAAAATCAAATTGTGTAAAATTCCAGTGGAAATACAAGTTTATGGAAACATTTCCTTTGGTCTTATAAGATGGTTTGTATAAAACCTTGACTTTTTTGGACCAAATTTGAACCTTTTGACTGCTTTCATAGTTTGAGATTAACAGTGAGCATAGCATTATATTTATGATATTAAATTATACATTTCAAATGTATAATTGTTCAAATATATTGGTATTGTGTTCAAGTATATAGGATAGTTCCTTTTGGTCTAACTCCCATTCCACAAACATATATTGCCTGAACTGTGTGGTGGGTGAGTTTATTAGTAGGTAAGTCTATATCAGGGTTTCTCAAATAGGGGTTGCCGCTTCTGTAGGGAAAGGCCCTGGCGGGCCGGGCCGATGTGTTTACCTGCCCCGTCCCCAGGTCCAGCCAGTCTCGGCTCCCACTGGCCGCGGATCGCTGCTCCGGGCCAATGGGAGCTGCTGGAAACGGCGTGGGCTGAGGGACATACTGGCTGCCACTTCCAGGAACTTCCATTGGCCCAGAGCAGCGATCCGCGGCCAGTGGGAGCCGCGATCGGCCAGATCTGCGGATGGGGCAGGTAAACACACCAGCCTGGTCCACCAGGGGCTTTCCCTACAGAAGTGGCTACCCCTGTTTGAGAAACCCTGGTCTATAGTTCATTTTTGCTCTCTTCCAGAGGCATCCATTCCCTGAAAGTTCAAACAGTAATTGTCCCTTTGCATTACTGAAATAGTTATTATATAAAGTCAAAAGTAAACATTAATAGAGATGAGATTGTGTCCCTGACCAGTATGCAAAATTTTAGGGTGCTTTGCATACATAAGCATGTTAAATGGATGTAGTAGGGCAGTCTATGGAAGCAAAGTATTTGTTTGCGGAAAGCCTTAAGCAGCTTCTTGCCTGAAGGAGGTAATAGAGCAGCTTTAAAAATTTTGGATTTATGTCTTGGTGGCAGGAATTATGTGAAAGAGATACAAACTTTGGGGAAGTGGTCCTGCAATCCTTATCTAATAGACTCTGAGCCCCTCCTCCTGTGGGTACAGCTTGTGAGTCACCTGAGTGGAATACATGTCTGCATCTACTCAATGAAGAAGAAACTCTTACTTACTATAACTGTAGTTCTTCAAGATGTGATGCAGATATGTATCCCACAAAAACACTGTGACATTGCACTCCATATGATTTTATGAAAATGTGCTAATGAGTGTGAATATAATGTAACTGGAATATGCTTCATGCAAAAGGTCTCTTGTAAGGTATCATTACAAAGCTTATAATCTACTGAGTGTGTCATCCTATTTATATAAATGTATCATTCTTGTATCTGAAACTAGAAATATGAAATTTAACTCTGAGGTCTTATTGTAATTATGCAAAGTGTGGGTCATTAGTGGTGGTTTGGAATCTTGATGGCTCCCATTAACCAAGACATTGACTAGATGGCTCCATTTACTTGCAAGTCTTCCCGTCAGTCAGGCTGGGAAGAATGAAGGCGTGAGGTCTCACAGCACATGTGACCATGTCACCTGGTACTGGAATCCATCTTAAACCTGGGGCTTTTCCATTTAGAAGAAGGGGTAGGGACCCAGAGAGACAAAATATTCCCACCTTGTGCCAAAGCTGTAAAAGGGGGTGGAACAGAACAAAGGGGGCGGCAGTCATGAGAAATTCCCTAGCTGTACCGGGGAAAGGATTGGGCCCAGACTAGGAAGGAGTCTAGTCTGTGAAAGAAGCTTATTGGAACATCTCTGAGGGTGAGATTTTATCAGTATTCAGTTTGCAGTTGTATTAGGCTTAGACTTGCATGTTTTGTTTTATTTTGCCTGGTAACTTTGTTTGGTCTGTTATTACTTGGAACCACTTAAATCCTACTTTTTATATTTAATAAAATCACTTTTTGCTTATTAATTAACCCAGAGTAATTAATTCCTGGTGGAGAAAATAACTGTGCATGTCTCTCTATCAGTGTTATAGAGGGTGGAAAATTTGTGAGTTTACTCTGTATAGGCTTTATACAGAATAAAATGAATTTATTTGGGGTTTGGATCCCATTGGGAACTGGGTATCTGGGTGCTAGAGACAGGAGCACTTTCTAAGTCATTTTCAGTTAAGTCTGCAGTTTTGGGGGGACATGGTTCAGACCCTGGGTCTGTATTGGAGCAAACTGGCATGTCTGGCTAAATAAGGCAGGGTTCTGAAGTCCCAAGCTGCCAAGGTAAACGGGCTCAGAGGTAGTCTCAGCACATCAGGTGGCAGTCCCAAGGGCGTCTCTGTGACCGAACCCATCACAACCACCCTCTGTCCCTTCTGCATTGGAGTCTACTCTCTGGATATTCAGTGCAAAGCAACTCGGGGAGCGAGGGGGAAGGTCAGGACAGGCACCACCTCATATAGCCAGGGGACAGGCTATGGCCACGAGGCACGAACGCCACCCCTTCGGGTACTGCTAAGTAAAACTCTCTGGCTCCAGTACCCTGGGAGCGTGCACAATGAAGTGAAATACACATCTGCATGACATCTCAAATAACTACATTTACTGTAAGTAACAGTTTCTTCTGCCTAAGACGCCACTAAGGGGTTTGTAGCCTGGTCCTTGATCTGTTCCAGGATGGGAACCTGGATGTAGGCTTCCACAATACATAGTCTAATCAACCTAATGATGGAGGATTTGGAAGCTCTGAGTTCCTAGCATTTTGGGTGGAAAGACGTGAAAAGGGAGCCTGATCTTCTTATAAATTCTGTAGTCTTGAGAGATTTTTTCAATAGTCTTATAACATATAAGGAGTGCCAGGCCTTTTCAGTTGGGTGTTGTGGTTTTGGACACAACTAAGGAAGGTATGATCTCTTAAAGTGTGGAAGGAGGAATATACCTTAGAAAGGATTCTGGTTCCCCCTTTAGATATGTGTCTGTAGTCATGGTATCTGACTGAACCAGTACCTGGGTCCTCCTTAGGGTAAGCTAGAACCTTCGCAGAGCTCGCTTGACCACTCTCAGTTCTAGGAGGTTTAACCTGTGAGGCTTTTCCTCCTGATTTCCAAGGCCCTGGGATGTTGGGTCTTTAGGTGAGCTCCCAAGCCCTCCAGGCTGGCATCTGTTGTGAGAACTGAAGGTTCTGGACAGCGAATGGACTTCTTATTGTGGACTGACCACCAGTATAAGGAATTGAACACCTGTGTCGGTACCTGTACTTGAACTTTCCTTTGTCCAGACCCTTAATATAAAGGCTTGAAAAGATGTCTGGTCTGTGACTGTGCCCAGGAAGTGATCCCTATGCGCAGGATCTGGAATCCTAGCAGTTGCCAGTATAATTTTATGATGGATCTCCTGTGGCTCTGAAGCAAGATGATAATTCCTGGATTTTCTGAAACCTTTCTAATAATGGGTAGATCCTTGCTATCGTGGTGGCTATTTCTGCCACTAGGTGGTTTATTCTGGTGGACGGAACCAGGGAACTTTTCTCGGCATTGATGAGGAAGCCATGCACCAGGAGGAGGTCTGATTCACTGAATATACAGTCTTTATTCAAACCCAGGGAGAACCTCTGACTGTTTATAATGTTCCCTTTTACTTCCAAATGGTTTTGATTGTTTGAAGTTGTCGTTGATAGTTTTCCATTGACTAGTCTAAGGGTAGACAATTAAACTTCGTATTTCATCACTGGCTGATCAGGGAGAGGTGAAAACTCCCTCCTATTTGAATTGGCCAGCACCGAGATATATGATTCCTGGTGACTAACTTTTGTTCCAAGACTGTAAGGTATAATTTTCCTTAAATATTACACTTGTACAAATCTTGCAATGATTATGAGTATTGATAAATTACAAGCTTTCAGGAGAGATCTCACATGCTACTTTTCATAGATGAATACCATATGCTCATTATATTAGATGTAGTGAGTTTGTCAGATCTGAGATGAGAGTTGCTTATAAAGAACCCTTTGTATGTTGACATCATTGGGCCTCTGTGTCCCAAGTAGAACCTGAAGAAAAGACGGTTACTCACCTTTGTAACTGTTGTTCTTCGAGATGTGTTGCTCACATCCATTCCAGTTAGGTGTGCGCGCCGCGCGTGCACGTTCGTCGGAAACTTTTTTTACCCTAGCAACTCCAGTGGGCCGGCAGGTCGCCCCCTGGAGTGGCGCCGCCATGGCGCCCAATATATATCCCTGCCGGCCCGCCCGCTCCTCAGTTCCTTCTTGCCGGCTACTCCGACAGTGGGGAAGGAGGGCGGGTGTGGAATGGATGTGAGCAACACATCTCGAAGAACAACAGTTACAAAGGTGAGTAACCGTCTTTTCTTCTTCGAGTGATTGCTCACATCCATTCCAGTTAGGTGACTCCCAAGCCATACCTAGGCGGTGGGGTCGGAGTGAGAAGTCGCGGCACGGAGCACTGCAGTTCCGAAGGCCGCATCCTCTCTCGACTGCTGTACCAGGGCGTAGTGGGAAGCAAAGGTGTGGACCGATGACCAGGTCGCTGCCCGACAGATTTCCTGGATGGGCACACGGGCAAGGAAAGCCAGCGACGACGCCTGCGCCCTGGTAGAATGCGCAGTCACACGGCCCGTAGGGACATGGGCCAAGTCATAACAGGTCCTGATGCAGGACGTAACCCACGAGGATAACCTCTGGGAGGAGATAGGAAGCCCTTTCATACGGTCCGCTACCGCCACGAAAAGCTGGGGGGATTTGCGGAAGGGTTTGGTCCTCTCTATGTAGAACGCGAGAGCTCTACGGACATCCAGCGAGTGGAGCTGCTGCTCCCTGCCTGAGGAGTGAGGTTTTGGGAAAAAAAACCGGGAGGAAAATCTCTTGGTTGACGTGGAAGGCTGAGACCACCTTGGGTAGAAAGGCAGGGTGTGGTCTAAGCTGTACCTTGTCTTTGTGGAAGACCGTATATGGGGGGTCTACCACAAGGGCTCGGAGTTCCGACACCCGTCTAGCTGAGGTGATGGCTACTAGAAAGGCAGCCTTCCAAGAGAGGTAAAGCAGGGAGCAAGTAGCTAACGGCTCAAAAGGGGGCCCCATGAGCCGGGACAACACCAGGTTAAGATCCCAGGTTGGAGCAGGGGGACGGACGTTAGGGAATAACCGTTCCAGCCCTTTAAGAAATCTCGACACCGTCGGGTGAGAAAAAACGGAGCGACCGTCCGCACCCGGGTGAAAGGTGGAGATAGCTGCCAGATGGACTCGCAACGACGATAAGGCCAGACCTTGCCCTTTGAGGGACCAAACATAATCTAAGATTTCGGATACCGAAACTTCCATAGGGCGGAGATTTCTCTCTACGCACCAACAGGAGAAGCGTTTCCATTTTGCCGAATATGTGGCTCTTGTGGACGGTTTCCTGCTGCCCAAGAGCACCTCTCTCACAGGCGTGGAGCAGCGCAGCTCGGAACCAGTTAGCCACACAGGAGCCACGCCGCTAGGTGCAGCGACTGCAGGTCTGGGTGACAGAGAGACCCGTGGTCCTGGGTAATCAGGTCCGGATGAAGGGGCAGGGGAACTGGGTCGGCTACGGCCAAGTCTAGCAGCATGGTGTACCAGTGCTGTCTGGGCCATGCCGGGGCCACCATGATCACACGAGCCCTGTCTCTGCGCACCTTCAGGAGGACCTTGTGAACCAGAGGGAACGGAGGAAACGCATAGTACAGGTGGGTCGACCACTGGATGAGGAAGGCATCCGCTATCGACCCCGGCTCCCTGCCCTGAAAGGAGCAGAACGCTTGGCACTTCCTGTTCCCCTTGGACGCCAAGAGGTCCACCCGGGGATAACCCCACCTCCGGAAAATGGAGAGAGCGACGTCCGGGCGAAGGGACCACTCGTGTGACAGGAAGGATCTGCTCAATCGATCCGCCAGCGTGTTCCGTACTCCGGGAAGGAAGGAAGCCCTGAGGTGAATGGAGTGGGCTACGCAAAAGTCCCAGAGTCGTATCGCCTCGAGGCACAGGGAGGAGGACCTGGTGCCGCCCTGCTTGTTGATATAATACATGGTCGTCGTGTTGTCCGTGAACACGGCTACACAACGACCCTGAAGCTGATGACAAAACGTTTGGCAAGCAAGGCGGACCGCTCTCAACTCCCTCATGTTGATGTGTAGCCCCACCTCCTCCTGGGACCATAGGCCCTGCGTCCGCAGGGTCCCTAGGTGGGCCCCCCAGCCTAGATCTGAGGCATCCGTTGTCAGGGATACCGAGGGCTGAGACGGGTGAAAGGGAAGACCCGCACACAATACGGACTGGTCCAACCACCAGCCGAGGGAATCTAAGACCTTCTGGGGGACTGTGATTAACATGTCTAGCGGTTGCCTTGGCCTGTAATGACTGATAAGCCACAGCTGGAGAGGCCTCATGCGGAGCCGAGCGTAGTCGGTCACAAAAGTGCACGCCGCCATGTGGCCTAACAGGGTTAGACATGTCCTCACTGACGTCAACGGGGCTGACCGCAAGCGTTGAACGATCGCCGCCATGGTCTGGAACCGCTGCCGAGGCAGCGAGGCCCTGCCCACAGTGGCGTCCAGGACGGCCCCGATAAATTCCACCTTCTGAGTGGGCCTCAGGGTGGACTTGTCTGTGTTTATCAAGAGGCCCAGACTCGCAAACATGCCGGTGATCACGCGGACATGGCTGTACACCTGCTGTTCCGACGTGCCCCGAACCAACCAATCGTCCAGATAAGGGAACACGTGGACACGGTTGCGCCGAAGATGCGCCACGACAACTGCCATGCATTTTGTAAACACCCTCGGGGCCGTGGACAGGCCAAACGGGAGGACCGCAAATTGATAATGACGAGCCCCCACAACGAAGCGGAGGAAGCGTCTGTGGCGTGGCCAAATGGCAACGTGGAAATACGCGTCCTGCATGTCGAGGGCGGCGTACCAGTCTCCCGGATCCAGGGATGGAATAATGGTCCCCAGGGATACCATGCGGAACTTCAACTTCACGAGGTATTTGTTGAGCTCTCGCAGGTCGAGGATAGGCCTGAGGCCCCCCTTGGCCTTGGGGATCAGAAAATAGCGGGAATAAAACCCCTTGCCTTTCTCGTTTTCGGGAACCGCCTCTATAGCTCCTTTGCTGAGGAGCGTCTGCACCTCCTGCCGAAGGAATTGCTCGTGAGAGGGGTCCCTGAAGAGGGACGAGGAAGGAGGGCGGGAAGGAGGAAACGAAACAAACTGCAGGCGGTACCCCGTCTGCACCACGCTTAAGACCCAGCGGTCCGATGTTATTTGGGACCACGCCGGGAGGAAAAACGAAAGGCGGTTGGAAAACGGGGGGGAAGGATCCATAGGGGAAACTGTTACTGCGCCCTCGAGCGCACCTTCAAAATGAAGGCTTAGGACCAGGCGGGGGTTTTGAGGAGCCTTGGTTCTGCCCCCCTTGGTTCCCCGACTGCCTGCGCCTCCCGTTCCTGCCGCGGCGCCTGTAAAGGTCCTGCCGCTGGCGGAACTGGGAAAACGGCCGACGGTGCTGCTGTTGTTGCGGCCTAAAGGGTCTACGCTGTGTCACGGGGGTGTGCATCCCGAGGGACCGCGCAATGACCCGGTTGTCCTTTAAACTCTTAAGTCTGGGGTCTGTCTTATCGGAAAACAGGCCCTGGCCTTCGAAAGGAAGGTCCTGTATCGTGTGCTGGAGCTCTGGCGGAAGGCCGGAAACCTGCAGCCAGGAGATGCGACGCATCGTAACTCCTGACGCGAGGGTACGGGCAGCCGAGTCCGCAGCGTCCAAGGAGGCTTGTAAGGCCGTGCGCGCGACCTTCTTGCCTTCGTCCAGGATGGCCGTAAACTCTTGGCGAGCATCCTGTGGCAGCAGCTCCTTAAATTTGTCCACTGCCACCCAGGAGTTAAAGGCGTATCTGCTCAGCAGGGCCTGCTGGTTAGAGACCCTGAGCTGCAGCGCCCCAGCCGAATACACCTTACGGCCAAGGATGTCCATCCGCCTGGCTTCTCTGGATTTGGGGGCCGGAGCCTCCTGGCCGTGACGCTCCCTATCGTTCACCGATTGCACTACCAGTGAACCGGGAGTCGGGTGAACATGTAAATATTCGTACCCCTTAGAAGGGGCCATGTACTTCCTCTCGACTCCTTTCGCTGTCGGAGGGATGGAGGCCGGGGACTGCCAGATAGTATTGGCATTGGCCTGGATGGTCCGTATGAACGGCAGGGCGACCCTGGTGGGAGCATCGGAAGAGAGGATGGTGACAATTGGGTCCTCTATCTCCGAGACCTCCTCTGCTTGCAGACTCAGGTTTTGAGCCAATCGCCTGAGGAGGTCCTGGTGCGCCCTGAGATCCAGCGGGGGGGGGACTGTTGGAGGAGGTACCCGCCACCGCCTCATCCGGGGAGGAGGATGATGAGACCCCAGGCACAATAGTGTCCAACTGAGGGTCTTCCTCAGCCCTCGCCTCTGTCTCCGGAGCCACAGCGGAGTCCTGCTGTTTGGACCCTTCGTCCCCTTCCGGGGAGGGAGGGGGGCGAGACAAAGAGGCTTCAGGGGCCCTACGCTCCGCAGTCGCCGGCCTAGCAGGGAGCTGCTGGGGGCCCTGGGCCTGATGGTACGCCCAGGGTGTCCAGAATCCCCACTGTTGTGGGCCTTGGTCCTGCAGCGGCGGATCAGCAAACAGCGCCGCCTGCCGGTCGGTGCCCAGCGCATAGCCGCTGTCCGTCTGGGAGGATACGGACGGCTGCCTCGAGGGCCACGGCGGGGCCGACCCTGGATGGTACGGGTCTGCGCGTGCCGGCACGGAGGATCGTCTCGGTGCCGGGGACCGGTGCCGGGAGTCATATCGGTGCCGGGATCGGGACCGGGACCGGGATCTGTCACTGTGCCGGGCGCCGCTTCGGTACCGGGCGCCGCTTCGGTGCCGGGACCTACTACCAGCTCGGTGCCGGGAGATCGACCGGGACCGGGACCTGCCACCAGCTCGGTGCCGGGAGGTCGACCGGGACCTGCCACCAGCTCGGTGCCGGGAGGTCGAGCGAGACCGGGACCGGGACCGGGACCTGCCACCAGCTCGGTGCCGGGAGGTCGACCGGTGTGGCGAGTAGCGTCGGGACCTGCTCCTGGAGTCGCGGTGCCGGTGACGCCGACTGGAGCCTGACCGCGACCGTCTCGATGCCGACCGTTGCCGCGAGTGCGACCGGTATCGCTGAGGGGAGCGGTGCCGGGACTGCGAGCGGCGTCGGGATCTGGAGCGCCCAAGACGTCGGGACCTGGATGGCGAACGACTGTCTCTGGGCGGCGCCGACAGCATGGGCTTGCCTCTGGACACAACCCGCACCGGAGGTACCGGGGGTGGCAGCCGAGTGGGCTCAGTCAGGGCAATAAGGTCCCGAGCCGAGGCGAAGGTCTCCGGAGTGGATGGGACCACTATCTCAACCCCAGATCTCATGGGGGAGCTCGGCGGCACCGGACTCAACGGACCCGCCGGGCCCGGAGTCAACGGTGCTGACGGTGCCGGCGGTGCCGCGGCCGATGTTGAGGCCGGGCGCTCAAGCCGGGTCTGCCTGGCCGGAGTATTAGACTTCGACGGCCTAGGCTCTGATTCCGGTGCCGGAGAAGGTCGGTGCCGGGGAGTCTTCTCGGTGCCGGAGCGATCCGGTGCCGGTGCCGAAACCACGGTCTGCGAAGTCGACGGGTCAAGTGCCGCCTCCATTAGGAGAGTTCGGAGCCTCTGATCCCTCTCCTTTTTTGTCCTCGGCTTAAAAGCCTTACAGATGCGGCACTTGTCAGATCTGTGCGATTCCCCGAGGCACTTCAGGCACGCTTCGTGGGGATCGCTGGTAGGCATGGGCTTCTTGCAGGCCGCACACTGCTTGAAGCCTGGCGAAACAGGCATGAGCCTGGCGCCCGGTGCCGGGAAGGGCTAAGCCCCCGGCAAGGAACTACTTAACAGCTATTTACTAAACTATCTACTTAACAATACTAATTAACAACTATATAGAACTAGAGATAAGCGATAAACAAGCGATAGAAACTAGGAGAGCTAGGGACGTGGAGGACAGCTATGCCGCGCTCCACAGTTCCAACGACCGACACGGCGGTAAGAAGGAACTGAGGAGCGGGCGGGCCGGCAGGGATATATATTGGGCGCCATGGCGGCGCCACTCCAGGGGGCGACCTGCCGGCCCACTGGAGTTGCTAGGGTAAAAAAAGTTTCCGACGAACGTGCACGCGCGGCGCGCACACCTAACTGGAATGGATGTGAGCAATCACTCGAAGAAGAACATTTATTCTAGCAGTGCCATAGCCAGAAGATGAGACATTTCATTCTTGATCAGATTGTGTTTTCCTGCATTGTTGGAATTGGGTGATTGGATGAAGAACCATTGGACCAGAGCCCATAGCTTGAGGGAATACCCGTTTCTCACTATCTTCCTGACTCATCTTTCTGTGGTCGATGAGCCATTCCTCTAGGAAATGTGAAATTTTGTCCCCTAGCTTCAGTTCTGGACAGAGGCCTACACAATCTTGGTCATAAAGTGGCTTGGATGGGTGCGGGGCCAAGGGATCTCGATTCTACTGTTCTTTCCCTTGGAGAATATGTTGTCTCTTTGCTGGTACCGATGTGGTTGTCCCTTCACTGTTACAAAGAGCAAAAGGAGTGCATGTGTCTGAAAGCCGATTAATGTACTCTCTCCTTAGAGCACTTAGTGGGGCAGGGTGAGATTTTGCTGCACTGTCAGCCACCTCCTTCTCCAGCCTTTCTCCAAAAATGAGGGAGCCTGTCAACTTCACCACGCGTAGAACCTGCCTAGAGTGAGTGTGCACCTTCCAGGGACAGAGCCCTAGGTGGCATCTAGTTACACTGAAAGCCGTGGCTCAGGCTGGGAACCCCATTGCATCTATTGAGGCATCAGCTACAAAAGCTGTTGCTAGGGAGACTTTCTTTAAAATTGAACCAAAGATCTCTTCGTTTAAGGGTTTGGAGATCTTCCAGCTAGGAAAGATGCTCCTGCAAAGCAGGGAACTGCCAGAAACACTCGGATAGTGGTGGAGGAGTCTTCAAAATCATTAAAAGCAGTGGGTTTTCACCCACGAAAGCTCATGCTCCAAAACGTCTGTTAGTCTATAAGGTGCCACAGGATTCTTTGCTGCTTTTATAGATCCAGACTAACATGGCTACCCCTCTTATACTTCAAAATCATTTTGAGAGTAGCCTCGATCTTTCTATCTTTGGCGTTCTTAGTATAGAACTCCCCCTCTAAGAGAAAAACCATATCCCTGGCGAGGGACTCTGTGGCGGGTCAGCCTTCGGTATCAGCAATAGATCCCTTTTGGTTCTTGAATGTCATGGAGCCTGAAGTTGCTCTTGTTAATGCACTTGCCCTTATAAGACTTGTTCCACTCATCCCTAATCACTTCCTTAGGAGTGAAGGGATGTCACCACCTCAGGGGTAGATTTTGAGGGGACCTATTTACTCTGAGGCTCACTCTCAAGAGCCTGCTCAGGTTGGATTTGAATAGTGGAAACAACCTTGTTGCACATAGCTTGAAATTTCTCAGGGGAGAAAAAACTTTGCTGCATTTTCCACCCATCCTGTTCACATTCAGAGCCGGACCACTCACCTGCCTCAATGCCCTGAGTCAAGTTGTCAGGGTCCTCATCGCCTTTTGAAGCCTCTCCCTGCTCTACACTGGGGTTCCTGGTCCATTCTCTCCCCATTGGAGATGTGACTGCCTAGGTGGGTAGGGGACTCCACCTGCCTGTTTGACTTGCAGCCCCAAGACCGGTTGGCTGGATGCAAGATGTGCACAACTCTCTATCTGCCCAAACTAGGAGATTCACAAATAGAACACTGCTTGGATCTAATCTTATGTTTTCTTGTCTGCTGTGCCGTGCCTTCAAGGGGCAGAGGAGTTGGGCAAGGTGATGCTACAGCAGAGGTTCAGAGAGAATTAAATCCCTGAGGCAGGAGGACGAATGTTGGAGAGGGAGCATGTTGGTCTCCACTGCTCAAAAACTGGGCAGAAACAGCTCAAACTGAAAAAGAGTGAGAGCAATAGCGACCACCACTGTCTGCTGCCATAGAGGCAGAGAAACTGGTGGCAAGTGGGAGCAAAGAGGGTGTGCCCAGTGTCTGGTGCCAAAGTGCTGATCTGCCTCCATGAAGTTGCAGACGGCGGAGAGCAGCCCTGATGTCCAGAATTGTGGGAGACACTAGGCTGCTTGGTTACTTGCATATATTTGTTCCTCCTTTCTTCATTATTCTTGTGTATCTTGGGAGAGGAACCATCTTTTTTTTATGACGTTAACAGCCCTGAGCATAATTTGGGAGTTCAATAAACATTAATTGTACATTTTACAATTTCACCAGAAACTTTAATTTTAAAACTCAAAAGATCAGTTAGGGGAAAAAAGCTTGATGGACCAGTGTATTATGAGAGATAAGGTGGATGAGGTAATATCTTTTATCTTCTCTTGGTGAGAGGTCAGATATAGTGTCTCTATCGCTCCTAATCCTCAAAGGAAACCTGCACAACACTTTCAGAAGACTAGGCTGCAAGCTTAAATTCATAACTCTGCTAGACACTAAAAATCGTGGACTGAATAGAGACTCTGGATTTATGGCTTATTGCAACAACCTGTAACCCACTAGCCCCCTCCTCTTTATTTTATGACTGCAGAGTTGCTAATGAGCCACTCTGTCTTAGGGCAGGTCTACAGTACAGCAGGGATCGAGCTCTGAGATCAATCCACCAGCGACTGATTTAGCATGTCTAATAAAGCCCCACCAAATTGACTGCAGATCACTCTCCAGTCGACCCCTGTACTCTACCCCTGATAAAAAGAGTAAGGTAAGTCGACGGGATCCCCCACGGTGTAGACCCCGTGGTAACTCGACCTAAGTTATGTAGACTCCAGCTACGTTATTCACGTGCTGGAATTGCGTAGCATAGGTAGACTTATTGCAGTAGCATAGACACAACCTTAGAATGGTACCTTGGAATGTGAGCTAACTGTAGTAGGAAGAGAGTCTAAAACACTAACCACATAGGCTAAACAGTCTGTTCCATCTTGCATTTAGCTGCGAAGCTTGGAGAACCTTTCCCAGCCCTGTAGAAGAGCTCTTGTCTTTCTCTCCAACAGAAGTGGGTCCAATGAAAGATATTTCCTCATCCACCTTGTCATAAACAGATAGTTAAGGGTTAATAGAACAGGAGTACTTCATGTCTCTTTTGCCTGTAAAGGGTTAACAAGTTCAGTGAGCCTGGCTGTCACCTGACCGGAGGACCAGTCAAGGGACAGGATACTTTCAAATCTTGAGGGAGGGAAGTTTTTTTGTGTGCTGTCAGTGTTTGGTTGTTGTTCACTCTGGGGGCTCAGAGGGACCAGACGTGCAACCAGGTTTCTCTCCGATACAGGCTCTTATAAGTTCAGAATAGTGAGTACTAGGTAGATAAAGCGAGTTAGGCTTATGTTTGTTTTCTTTATTTGCAAATGTGTATTTGGCTGGAAGGAGTTCAAATTTCTATTTTGCTGAAAGGATTTTACTTTGTACTTGTATACTTAGGCTGGGAGGTATTCCCAGTGTCTATAGCTGAAAGACCCTGTACCTATTCCATTTTAAATTTACAAAGATAATTTTTACTGTTTTCTTTCTTTAATTAAAAGCTTTTCTTGTTTAAGAACCTGATTGTTTTTTTTATTCTGGTGAGACCCCAGGGGACTGGGTCTTGGATCCGCCAGGGAATTGGTGGGGAGAAAGGAGGGAAGGGGGAGAGAGAGGTTATTTTCTCTCTGTGTTAGGATTACTTTCTCTCTCAGGGAGAGTCTGGGAGGAGGAGAGAGAAGAAGGGGGGAAGGTGCATTTTCCTCTCTGTTTTAAGATTCAAGGAGTTTGAATCACAGTAATCTTCCAGGGTAACCCAGGGTGGGGAAGCCTGGGAGAGGCAACGGTGAGGGAAAGGGTTTACTTTCCTTGTGTTAAGATCCAGAGGGACTGGGTCTTAGGGGTCCCCGGGCAAGGTTTTGGGGGGACCAGAGTGTACCAGGCACTGGAATTCCTGGTTGGTGGCAGCGCTACAAGTACTAAGCTGGTAATTGAGCTTAGAGGAATTCATGCTAGTACCCCATCTTTTGGACGCTAAGGTTCAGACTGGGGAATTATACCATGACACACCTGGTCTCTAATATCCTGGGACTGACAGGGCTACAATTACGCTGCATACAATGTGTTATGAATCATCAGACTAATATTGTACAATGGTATTTACATGCATGACAGAATCTGAATCTGGGAAATGCACCATAATTAATGTATGCTAACTATCCTCTACATAGATTTAGGTAAGCAGTATGTGGTACCCCTCTCCACACTGGGATCAGATGTACGGTAGATATAGCTATCATTACATGTAGTTTTTGCTAACAGGCATAGACAGGCTGTTTTTGTGTGTGTGAGAACTGTTTTGATCTGGTTATTATAGCAATCATTAAGTTATATTTTTATTGTTTGTATTAAAGTAATGCCCATTGGGAACCCATTGTGCTGGTAGTACAAGATACTGCCTTGCATGAAAAAGGTACCCTAATGTGGCCTTTCTGAATATATTACCTGTTCATACTGGTTAGGGAAATAGTGTTAGAAACCCCATGGCTCTAGCTGGTTCAATATTTAATTTGGAAGGAATCCGCAATTTTGAATGGGGATCTTGAGTTACAAAATCTATCAAGGGAGCACATCTGTAATTATTCTGTAAAGTAAACCGGTGAAACTAGCTGATACTTGGCCATTTCATTTTTATACAGCAATATTTCAGCAGATGACATGCTCTACACGGAGACAGATCTGGAAGAAAGCATGGACAAAATTGAAACCATCAACTTTCATGAAGTAAAAGAGGTGGCAGGAATCAAGTTCTGGTGTTACCATGCGGGCCATGTCCTGGGAGCAGCCATGTTTATGATTGAAATAGCTGGTGTGAAGGTATTTTTTTAGTATAGAGCAGTAACTCCTTGTCAAAAAAATTATTATTAGTTTTTAAGTATTGGCAATGAGTTCCAAGCTCAAAATATGAAAATAGGCAAGAAACCCCAAACCAAGCACTCTGGAAGACCCAGAACGAGGCTTTGTCTTGAAGTATTATTTTTAATCAGTTATAGCTGGTGAGTGACAGCAGTTTTATTTAAGTGAGATAGTATATGTGGCCTTCATGGCAGAGGTGAGTTTTAAGTATGTGGTCTAAGCTTGGAATAACATAGCACAGACATTACCACACTGATCTGCTGAGAGCTGTCTGGTCACCTGTTGCTGGTTGTCCTGGCATCCAGTAGTTAAATTGCATTAAAAGGCAGCTTAATCCAGAAATACTTTACTTTCCCATACCTGTCTGTCTATCTAGGAACTTAACTAGCCTCCATCACCATAGTACTATAGTGCCTCACGTTAATTAATTAATCTGCAAAACAACCTTTTTCCCATTTTTGATGTAGAGGGAGCTGAAGCACAGAAAAATTAAATAATTTGTCCAAGGTTATACAACAAGTCTGTGGCCAAATCAGATGTCAAACACAGATTTGTGAGTCCCAGTTCAGTATCTGGACAGGAAAACTAATCTTCCTCCCTATAAACAATTTCTAAAATATCCACAGGCACACTAAGAAGTGATCACAAATGGGAGAGGAAATGTTTTGTGTAGTTGCAAATGGGAAGGTGGTGATCCACAAGGTAATTTCCCTATTAAGATATAGTTTACATTATGAAAGTTTGAAAACCTCTGGCTTAGCAAGATTCAGAAAGGGTTAAGAACATATATTGAGAAGACTCTGTTTAAATAACTAGAATACAAATGAGAAGAGATAGTGGTCTTCTTGATGGCAGGAAGAAACAGCCTTTCTTCTTTGTTGTGTGTATTGCTCAAATTATTATTTTTTATATGCATTATGTTCTGTGCTTTCTCTTGAAGCATGTGATATAGGCTACACGATAGCAAGCTACATAGATGGTTTGTCTTTTCCATGATCTGCTGGTCATCTGTGTTCTTATTCAAGCTTTTGAGCATGATTTGTATTTAAACTATCTTCAAATGAGTGAGTGTAGGATACAGCATGTTGAAGTTATGAAGTGAAAATCCTGTAATTTACTCCATTTGGGGCTCAATTTGCCCTTCACTATGCAGTTAGGAATTGATCTGGAGAGACCAATGTATTGGAGAGCTGGATAAAGACCTTACAGAAAGCATTTTAAATTATGGGTTTTCCTTTAAAAATAAGTGTGCAGTTTTCTCAGTTTAAAGTAGTAATGTGGAAATACCAGTCTTTAGTACAACAGAAGCTAATTAAAATAGTTCCTTTTGGGGGTTGTTCATTATGCTGATATTCTCAAATGGAAGCTCTTGAGTTTTTTAAGTTCTTAATGGCTTATGTACTGGTGCAAAACTCTAAAAATGTCACTTTTGTAACAGAAAGGAAGAATTACAAAAATGTTGATATTTAAGTTTATAGCTGCTTATATATACTGCTTGAAATCTTTCAGTCATTGCAATTAGGATTTGTTTATTGTATTCATAATAAAACATATAAGCACAATGTATTTGTCAAAGCGATCTTCAAAACATTTGAACCTTTTATTATAAATCCATGAAATTAGCTTTACTAAAATATTAAACTTTTCCTCTACAAAACACGTTGTTAATATCTTTTTGCTGGCTTAGTAATTCTGTCTAATTACAGGGTTATTATTTTTCTTTCTCTGTCACAGCTTTTATATACAGGTGATTTCTCAAGACAGGAAGACAGACACTTGATGGCAGCTGAGATTCCTAATATTAAACCTGATATTCTTATCATTGTAAGTTTCACACTGTGATTTATTTAAATTAGTAGTCGAGAGTATCTAGAAGGAATTACTAAGATCTGAAGTGAATGTCAAAATAAAGGTAGAAGCTTGATGGTGATGTAACTTTAGCAATGTGCGTTATGTGTCCCTTACATTCAGGCTGCAGGGGAAATCAATACAGTATTTAGCATATAATAACTTCTGTATAGTTATTGTGTTTCAGGCCAGTCTCAAAGCACTGTCCAAAGCTCTGTGTCACTTCTCTAAGCTGTGTAAGCCCCAACTTTGTCCCAGAGGTGTGTCCAGAAACCTGCTAGAACAAGAGTAGCACAAGAAGGAAGTCATTCCAACCACAACAGTTGAAGCTACAGCAGGGAATATGGGCAGGACACAGATTAATACTCCTTCTCTTGCAAGGCGTGTTGAGGGACCTTTAATGAATACACATAGTCAAGACCTTTTTTTTATGTCTCTGCAAGAGAGCGTCTCCAGCATCATAGCGCCTCCTATCAGCATAATGTTGCATTGGTTCAGTATTGATTCAAAGAAAAGAGTGGAATCTGGTACTTTACCTTTGGGATTACATTTAGATTCTGTCGACAGTTTATAGTTAGGGCCCTACCAGTTTCACAGTTGTGAAAAATGTGTCAAGGACTGTGAAATAAGCCCTTCCCCATAAAATCAGATCCTCCCCCTTGCTGCTGGGAGTGCCCCAATCAGAGGGCTCCTAGCTATGAGTCCTTGCAGGGCTTAGTAGGATAGGACTTATCTTTTTCTTGCATGGCAGCTGAGAGGGAGAGGGAGATCAGACCCACTTCCAAGTGCCTCCCCCTGCTGCAGGAAGCTCCTTGCCCAGATCTGGAGGTTCTTGCAGCTGGAGGAAACTTGTGGAGGTGGGTACGATCTCCTCGTGCTTCTGGAAGTGCCCCAGCCAGAGGGCTTCTGGCTGTGAGTACCTGCTGGGCTGGAGGCAGGACAGGACTTGTCCTTCACTTGCATGGCAGCTCTGGGGGGGGCGGGGAGGAGAAAGGTGGGGAGTTCAGACCCACTTCCAGGTACCTTTTGGGTTGGGAACCCCACAATTATAACACTGAAATTTCAGATGTGAACAACTGCAAACATAAAATTGACCAGTTTTACAACCCTCTGGCTGTGAAATTGATCAAAATGGACCATGACTTTGTTAGAGGCCCTATTTATAGTGTTATGAGCTGCCTTTCTGCCGAAGAAATTCCTTAAGGCTCCAGACTGAGACCTTGTCTAGACTGTGGATTTGCCCTGATTTCAGCCACTGGTATAGCTGCATTCTTAGAACCCCTAGTTTGTGCTGGTGGAGCTTATCTTAGTTTCAGGCAGGGTAAAGAGCAGCTTTGCCTGTCTGCACTAGGGATTTGCACTGGTAAAGCTGCATTGCTGGCTGGCCACAAATGGCTGAAATCAAGGCAAATCCCCAATGCAGACAAGGCTTTAAAGAAAGGGAGGATGGGTCACCTCGGTGCACCAAAGTCCAGCTCTGGCTACCAAGTCAGGTTCTTCTGCTGTTGTAGTTTTGTCTCTGAGATTCAACAATGCCTGTGTATTTGTTTTGCACATTTGGGTGAGCATTTCTGGTTTAGGAAAATCAGCATTTAAAAAACAACCCTGAGAAAAGTATCAAAATGTGAGTCTTCTCTCTGCTGCCAGAGTCTGTCCTTACAAACAGCCTCTCTTTTCGCAGCAATTTTCTAGTTGGTTTATTTTTAATTCAGTGCATTCGTTCTCCCTACAATTCATGTCTTGAGCAAAATAGAGTGAGGGTCATGTATGTGATGCATTTACAGTGGGATGGAAGATTTAACTGTAAATAGAAGTTCTGTTTCAATAAGATAACCTCAATATGCTGGTCAGCATTTTCTTGTTGACTTCAGAGAAGAGTATAATACAGTGGTGGGCAACCTGCGGCCCACATGCAGCCCATCAGGGTAATCTGAATGCAGGCCATGAGACATTTACCATCCACAGGCACGGCACCTCGCAGCTCCCAGTGGCCGCTCTTCACCATTGTTTTAATAATAGCTCTGTATGTACTTTACTACTTAGGAATCCACCTATGGTACCCATATTCATGAAAAAAGGGAAGAGCGAGAAGCAAGATTCTGTAACACTGTTCATGATATTGTAAACAGAGGAGGTAGAGGTCTTATTCCCGTCTTTGCCTTGGGTCGAGCTCAGGAGCTGCTTTTGATCTTAGGTATGTATCTTCACATCATTTAACACTGAAGGAGCAAAATACAGTGGAAATTTTGTAATGGCTGTCCTTTTATGTACAATCAGTTTGTATGTATTTATTTATTTAAACAAATTTTTCAACATCTTTGCAGTGAGCTAATGACTTAAAAATCCCAGGGTTACTTGATTTAAATCAAGATGACTTAAATCAGTGACTTTAATTACCAAGTGGAATGCCTGGATTTAAATAATTGATTGTAATCATCTTTTCCATTTGTACTTCAGTTAGTGCCTAAAGAAAGGTGCTTTCTCATTCGTTGATATAACCATTAAAGCATGCTGGTTTACAACTAAATCACAAGATTTACACAAGATTTGGGACATCTTTTTACTACAAAAGACTGCATATTATATCATTACTTTAGCAAATATATAGTTTAATATTTTCTGATTTTTATTAATTGTATATTTTTAGTATGTTAGAAAATTGTGAATGATGTATTGCTTATTTACTAGATAACTAGCCTTTTGGTCATGATCTATGTCAAACTGCATTAGGATTGTAATTAGAATTTAATTAAACACACAAGAGCATATAAAATGTATTTGTGTTAAACCAAACAACCTTTAATGTATTGGATACATGAATTTCTCTTATCAAGACATATTTGACATTTACAACTACTGACTTATTAAAGAAACAGAGGGATTCTGTAGCCAATGAACTAAACTGATTATTTCAGAGCAGCCTGGGAAATTTTTCAAATATGCCTAAATGCAAATGACTGGAGCTTAACTTCCTACTCCTCTATGTCCCTTAAAAATGAGACAAGTTAGGCTTTTAGATCTGATCCAGTCCCTTCTTGTTTTTATTCATAGACTAGAAGAGGGAGACAACTTTTCCTGCTTTTATTTAACTCCCAATCAGTTTCTCAACTTTGAATGAATTAATTCAGATTAAGAAAATGTTCTTTCTGTGCCTACAGAAGTGATTACTGTTGTCAGATACTGGTTTAACACTTCAACAAATTCTGGTTCCAGGAGCTTAGCTAGAGAATTCCACCAGTTCCGTTCTGTTACTTTCTTACAAACATCATCAACAAACATGTTTTGCTTGAATGATTCACCTCCATTTCTGAAATTTATTATGAGTGGCGTGATTGATGGGTGATTAATAGATGCCCATGTTATAGCAGCAGCATCTTCTACCTGGTACGTTGGGTTTGAGAATATTGGCAAGAAAATGAGGAGTAAATGCTTGGTCCATCTGCTTCTTTACTGCCTGCAATTTAACTTTGTGGTCGGTATTTCTTTCTTCAGTGTCTCTTGAAGTTCTTTCCAAATTTCAGCAGCATTGCAGTATTATAGCAATCGTTCTGCAATTTGTCCAAGGCTATGGAAATAAACTTCAATATATTCAGCATATCTACTACATTTCTCTTTAGTCCAATAGTGACTACTTGGCTGTTCCATCGATTCTGTCACAATTTTCTTCACAAATTATCATCAGAATAGGCCAGTTCATAATAAATTGCTCAAAACAGTCAACCGCTGAATTCCATCATACATCTTGGGGGACGATTAAATTTGGATCCTCCTTTTCTATTCAGTGAAGCTGAAGCAAAGTGGTTGTAACGGAAGTATTTTGCAATTTCAATAGCATTCTCCTTTATTCCTGGAGTTGTACTTAAGTCTTTGGCTAAAAGATGCATCAAATGAACTCTGATCCATATGTTATAAATTTCAGGTTCCCTTCATTATCTTCCAAGTTTCTTCTCATCTTTGCTGCACTTGCAGTGATAAAGCTACACATCTGACACTTGAATTTTTGTTATAGCTTTTACTGCTACTTCTTTGTATGTGTTCTGCTGTATGGGCATTTCCTTTTGTATCAGTTGTTTCTGCAAGACCGACTTCTTTTGTGCCTCTCCACCTTCTGTTGTCACACAAGCACATGCTACTGGATCATTGTATACATTATTCCACCCATCAAGACTAAAAATAATGAATTTCTCACCAATGTTTTTTGCACATTGTTCAAATTCCCACTCACACACTGTATCCAGCAACCTTCCAGCGATGTCTGCTCTGCCGGATGAAGTGTAGGCTGGTCATAATGATTGAATCATGCAAATGAAATATTTGCTCTGAACAAGATGAAAGGTTGATTTGTTGAGTAAATTCACCGAGCGGTCTTTTCATCGATGGAGTCTTGCTGGAATTTGTTGTTCCTGATTACAAACTCATCCATGGTTTTACTGGATGATGAGGAAAATCTTTCTTTTGATACAGGTAATACAGTCTGAAGTATTCGAAGTTGTAGACATTGCAGATGATAGATGTTCATAACCCCTATGTCTAAGCTGGAGCCTGAAACAAAATGGTAAAAAAAAGTCTTGCTGAGCATTACTCAGTGTAGTGCTTTAAAGCAAATGAGATTAAGTGAGAGTCCTCCCACTGCAGCTGTTTGCACACTGTTTAAATGGTCTGATTTATTCTAAACCCTGTTTTATAGGGAATATAATTAATAAATCATAAGAATTATCTAAAGCTGTTTAAATGCTTATATCTAGCAATATACCAAACAGCTTGAAAAATACTTTTTAAATGTTAACATTTATTAAACGCATAATGAAACTTCACTTTTAATCAAGAAATTTTCACCTAGGATATTTGATTATATTAAGCAATAAAAAATCATTTCAGAAATCTAGCAGTAACTGTTATAATGTGACTGATAAATGCACCCACAACAAAATAACATACAGTACCAATTAATATTTTGAATACACATATTTTGAAATTCATCAGTTACTCAACCAAAACACAAATATATGACCATAATCTGTTATCAGTTGCTAGCATAGTAAAACATGATAAACAGTCCATAAGAATGGTGCAGAAATAAGTTTAGTAACCAGTTGATCCAAATTGTTCAGACATGTCTATATCATCTTCAAAGTCATGGCCTTCTGAGGAGCATTTTTCATAATGTTTCATTCTGACAGCCAGGCCTTGCGTCTCCTAGTTGCACTATTTCCATTTGGCACGTTTTTTACCTTGAGGTACAGGAATTTCTTCTATAGCCTGCAGCCATGGCAGTTTTGTTTTTTTTCTCCAGTACTCAGATGTTGAAACACTAGAGGCTACAGTCTGAAGAATGCTGTCCCTTCTTCTCAGAAACTTGCTTTGAAGCCAGTGTTGCTCCTTTCTGGTTGCACTTTCTGCTCCTTCTCCCTTGTTATGTAATTCCCCCACCCATGTCCAGAAAAACAAAAGAACTAACAACAATCCAGGACTTCTGCTCAGGATAGCCACATGCCTGTTGCACTGCAGTATTTTAGTTGTTCAGAGAGTCAGGGGGAGGCAGTTCAGACGTTAATTGATTTCTGTTTCTGTCTCTGTCTGTGTACGTATGCAAGGAGACAGCAAGGCCATTTACTTAAAGTGCCAAGAACCATCCAGAAATAAGGGCTGGTAGTTACTGGGCAGATCAGTGATTTTGCATGAGTAGGAGAGTAAGTTTCCATGGAGGGTGGAGTCATACAAATTCATAATTTGCAAATGGAGCCAGTCAGAGCTCACTTTGGGAGAAGCTATGAAATAGGAGTATGAGATCACACAGTGGATGATCGGGGGCATGGATCAACGTTCACATCGCATTTCCCGTCAGTACCTGGCCCAAGCCGGGGAAGCTAATGTCCCATCCACTGGATCAAATTCAGTGATGAATCCTGGTCACGTGCCACCTGAGACACATTGCACATACCCTTAGACAAGTGGATAATCCTGTTGACATACGTGATGGTGTCTCTTGGAGTCAGAACATAAGAACGGCCATACTGGGTCAGACCAAAGGTCCATCCAGCCCAGCATCCTGTCTGCTGATAGTGGCCAATGCCAGGTGCCCCAGAGGGAGTGAACCTAACAGGTAATGATCAAGTGATCTCTCTCCTGCCATCCATCACCACCCTCTGATAGACATAGGCTAGGGACACCATTCCTTACCCATCCTGGCTAATAGCCATTAATGGACTTAACCTCCATGAATTTATCTAGTTCTCTTTTAAACCCTGTTATAGTCCTAGCCTTCACAATCTCCTCAGGCAAGGAGTTGCACAGGTTGACTGTGCACAGTGTGAAGAAGAACTTCCTTTTATATGTTTTAAACCTGCTGCCCATTTTAACTCAGCTCGGCATTTAAATCTGGTGCTTATTCTCAGAATAAGTTATTGATCTGCGTAAGTGTAGACTGGAAGTTCAGGCCTATGGGTGTACATTAGGTATGAGTTATATTTTTCTATATTCTACAATTCCATTATTTATATATTTTGTTACAGTTGGTCATGTTTGGGGGGGAGTTGTAACAAAGGATATTTAAATTATAAATTTAAAAAATCTAATATAACCATTAATTTGTAGTTCTTTGTTCTCTATTTCCTATGACATTAGTATGCCTCTTAAAAAAGAGGGGGGGAAAAGAAAATACATCAACTAAAACTAGACACACAAAGGGGTGCCTAACTGTGTAGAAAATGCAATTGCACAGATATGGTTACATCTCTAGGCCTCTCCATTTGTTTTCCTGTTCTAATTTAGGCCTTCAGTTCTTCTTATGCTCATAAACTTCTTACAAGAAGTGAATTACTATACTTTAAAAACAAACCAACAAACAAAAAACCCACCACTATCAGGATAGGCATATGCTGCAACTGTGAGATCATATTGTAACTCTTGTCCAACCAAACCCCTTCCTTCCCACCCTTTTTTTTTTTTGGTTATCTTTATTTGCTGTTTTGCACCTAACATTTTAAATTGTGAGTGTTTCATGACTGGGAGTTTGTCGGACTTCTTCTGTGAGGCCTGTTCTACAAAGAAAAGTTTCACAACTGCCCCCAGCACACCCTGGCCCCCAGCATGGGTGCAATTATACAAATATAAAGGTCCTTTATGCTAGTGTAGCTATTCCTGTATAAGCTATACTGGTTTAAGGCAGATTTATACCAGTGTAACTGCATCTACACTAAAGGTTGTACCAGTATAACTGTTTCAATTAAACACACACACACACACACACACACACACAAAAACCGTTAACCTAAATAGGTGTCTCAGTACAAACTGCATAGTAAAAGCACCAAGAACCTTCTCAGTGCTCTAAAAAGTTCCTTAGCTCGTTTTTGAGTGAGGGGGATGGGGGAATATGCCACCTGTTGAAAGTGCCTGGGCCAAATTTTTCTTTGTGAATAGCCTGTTATGTTCTGCAACAGGGTTCTCAACCTTTTTCTTTCTGAGGACCCCCCCCCAACATGCAAAAAAAAATTCCATGGCCCACCTGTGCCACAGCAACTGATTTCTTCCATATTAAAGCCATAGCTGGCATTAAGGGATAGCAAGCAGGGCAATTGTCTGGGGCTCCTGCAAAGCTAAGTTCGGCTTCAGCCTCGGGTGGTGGGGCTCAGGGCCCTGTACTTCAGCCCTGTGTGCTGGGGCTTTGGCTTTTGCCCTGGGGTCCATCAAATCTAACCCTGGCCCTACTTGGTGGCCCCCCTGAAACCTGCCCATGGCCCCCCAGGGGGCCCCAGACCCCTGGTTGAGAACCACTGTTCTACAGTACAATCAATGCTTTTCTTGAAATCCTACTTTAAAGTAGGGTTCCACTCCAAGTGATACCTGTTACGCAACAGACCAGCTTCATGTACATTTTTTGGGGGGAGAGGTCATGGCTGCTGCTATCAAGTAACCAAGTGAGTGGAGGTTTTATTGGGGTGTGTGTGGGGGGGGTCTTTTTGTTTTTTGGTAGGTTGGATTTTTACTACTTCTGTTAGTCTTCCAAAAGAAACAGCTAAGAGAGAGTGAGCTGCAATCTATTGTACATCTTGAATAGAACTATTCAATAAGTTCCAATATTTATGCCTGTTCAAACCTATTGGAAGGCAATAGTTGTGTAACCTTTGGGTGGGCAGAGCTCGCTTCATTGTCCTTCTTCAGTGCCTAAAAAACCCCAACTCCCATAGAAATGCAGCTGGAGACCCAGAATTCAGTCTCGAAGGATTTTCAGCAAGGATGCACAGGGTCAACCTCCCCACATTCAAGTCCCAAAAAGAACAAAAGAGATTAACTTAATTAAGTACCAACTTTATAAATGTTATGATAAAGAAACATAATTAATAGTAATAAATAACTTTATGTTTACAGCATGACATGGCTATTTTATAATTCACATATACTGTCTTCACAGTTTTACATAAACATAAATAAAGAAAACAAATTAAATCTAAACAGGTCGATCCCCACAGAAACACAGTGAGAAGGAACTCAGAGTTCCCAAAAGCTTAGGCTGAGTTCACTTGAGTCTCAGAGGCTTTGATCACCAATCTATAGTCTGCTGAGTCAAAAGCAACATCTTGCTTCCACTTGCTTGTAGGAATTTCAGTTGGAATCCTGGCAGACTCTTCCTCCTCTGAAATCACTGTTAGCCAGTCAGTTAACTGATTAATCAATCACTCAGTTAAGTATGTAGATTTAAAAAAAAAAACACTGTTACAAGAAAATACAAAACTAAGAATAGTAAAATATAAATGACTCTCCACATTTAAAGAAAAGTTGGTGAATCATACTAGCTGAGACAATTTAACTAAAACAGTTTGGTTAAAATCAAACAACATTCAAAGTATACAATTAAAATAAATTGATTTTTCCTCCTAGTTTTCCCTTTCTATAATTAACCCTGTTGGAGGGTTAACAATATCACTCACCAATCTGCTGCAAAATGCTTCAGAGTTAGGGAAAACAGCCTGCTTTCTGCCCCTGGGCTTAGCTTCTCCAATCCACATGGTTCACATGGCCTTTTGCAAAGCAGCAGCCCCAATGGCTTACCCTCATCAAGGCTGACCACAGCAACAGGGAACATATTGGAGCAAACCCAAAAACTACCACACCCAATTCCAGAAACATCTGGATGTGGAGTGCAACTCTGCTAGCAACAGTGACCCAGACACAACTCACTCCTATTCGCTCCACCACCACCCCCATACATCTCTTTAAGAGATATCTCCCTCTTAGGCTCGTGGGTTAGAGTTGCACAGGTGAAACTTAGGGCAGAATTGGGGCTCAGGGAAAGTGGGTGAAATTTTAATGGCCTGTGGTGTACAAGAGGTTAGGGTAGATGATCTAATGTCCCTTCTGGCTGTAAACTCTGTGCATCTGTGAATTTGGCTTGTAGAACTTTTAATGGTGATATTGTGAAGTCTCACTAACAAGACTCTACAGATTTTGTTGCTAGTTATAATTTTTTATAATTAACATTTGACATAGATATGCCAGCCTGTTGATTAGCAGTAATGCACTAGAACTCATTTCTCTTTAAACAGTGTTGTTATAAAAGTGAATTGAATGCTCTGTAACATCATACATATTTATAGGCAGTGGTTGAAAATTGGTGGTTATGTGGAGTCTGACTGGTCTTCTACTGCGAAAAACTGATATTTGACTTTTTTGTCTAGTTATTTGTTTTACCTTTACTCTTTTTTCAGGTTTGTTCTCTCACTTTCCCCCTCCCCAAATAGCCAAGGTCAAAAGAGGCATGTTGACATTTCTTATTACGTTGATTTCCTGTCTCTAACAGCACTGGAAATATTTGAAAACCTGACTTCATAAAACAATGTTAATTCTGAAAAATTCATGTTTGGAAACTGCTAAAATATTTATGCCTTGTAAAATGTTCCTCTAGATGAATACTGGCAGAATCACCCTGAACTCCATGACATCCCAATATACTATGCCTCCTCTTTGGCAAAGAAATGCATGGCAGTGTATCAGACATATGTAAATGCTATGAATGACAAGATCCGCAAGCAAATCAACATCAACAATCCATTTGTTTTCAAACACATTAGTAATCTGAAGGTGAGTGTAAATAAAGGATGTTTCATGTCAGAAGTAAGATGTATCAAATACTTTGCATTTACATGAGGTTTAACTAGTGTATAGGTGTACTTTCCTAGGAATTTAAACCATTGATTGATTTAGAATTTTATAACTGAATCTTTCAGTATAAATCTGCTTTCTCCTATTAACGATATCTTTGTTATTTTAAACTCCATTCTGTAATGCTGGATGGGTTATGCACATCCAACCTTTGCTGTTTAATTTCCACAGAAATCCCAAGTATGGCTTCCCTATAGGGTTTTCTGGCTAACCTCTTGAGTGCATGCCCACTGACTAACATTACACTTCACTGTGATCGCTCCTATTTTGCTCCTGAGGGCATTCTGCACCAAAAAAAAAAAAAAAAGTTCTGCTCACAATATTTTAAAATTCTGCAAATTGTGGATGCACCGGGGTTGGGCAGATGGGAAAGTTAGCTTCCTGTACACTGATCCCTCCCCCGGCAGCTGAGGAGTGATGGGTGCGGGAAGCGCAGGGGTGGTGGTGGTGAGTTTGCAGAGCTTCCTACAGCCATGGGAGAAATCGGGGGGTGGGTCTGATGCCAGATGCCGTGCAGAGGAAGAGGAAGTCCATCCTCCCCATCCAGGATTAGCAGCTGAGCCTGGCACAGAGTAGGAGCCACCAGCCAGGTCTTTCCCAGTCATGCCCCTTGCCCCACAGTGATTTACCTCTTTGATGGCTGCCCTGGGCACCTGAAACAACTGCTGGGGAGGGTTGCATGACCACTCTTGTGACTTCCGTTTGCTTCCACATCAGAAAGTCATTTTTCTGTGGAGAAGCAAAGAAATTTGCAGGAGACATGAATTGTGCGCAGTGGCGCAGAATTCTCCCAGGAGTACTCTTTGGGTGGCGGGGCCATTGCTATACTTGTCTGACCTTAGAACAAGTACTTTAATTGAAAGTTTATGGAGGATTTAAGTTTAGTTTCTGGAACAGATATAAAATCATACTCTTGCCTAATATAAGGCTTTCTTTGGAGTGTATCTGAAATAAATAAATAAGGCAGCGCTAACCATACTTCTGTAATTTAAAATATTCAAATATATGAATTAGTTATTTCATACAGTAATATCAGTAGTTGTACTGAGGCTATCTCATCTGTCTACCTGATATGCTTAAGTTTGGTGAGGTGGGGAGCATTCTCTTACTCTTTCTTCTTGAAGAGATCCACAAAATGTCCTTCATGGGCAAAGGTGGGAGGAACTCTGCCAAAGAGGTGACTTCCATGAGGATGAAGTGTGATCTTTCCACGTAGGTCCCTTTTTGCATGTGGATCAGGGGATGCAGTCGGGCTCTGTTTATTTTAACCAGGTATACGAACTGATGTTCTTGCTTTTTGTTTTGTAGAGTATGGATCACTTTGATGACATTGGCCCGAGTGTTGTTATGGCTTCCCCAGGTATGATGCAGAGTGGCTTATCCAGAGAATTGTTTGAGAGCTGGTGTACTGATAAGAGAAATGGAGTAATAATAGCAGGGTATTGTGTTGAAGGAACACTTGCCAAGGTGAGTTATTACCATTTGACTGCCATGGTAGTTAGTTTATATGTTACATTAAAAGGAGCGATCCCTGGTTGGATTATTTATTTGAACTTGTTAAACAATAAGATTGTTGTCATGTATGGATGACTGAATACAACCAAAGCCAATTGTACCCTGCAAAAACAAATGAAATGTCCAGTAAAGTTGCAGATGACAATTTTCAGTAACAGTCTATTCTTAAATGAAAAAATCTTTCCATATACTATTAAAAAATTAGCAGGTAGCTCATCCCAAGAAAGTGTAATTAACATATTTCTCCCCTTCACTCCTCCCACATGGTCTTTCAATTTTTTGCCCTTATCCTGATCCCACTGGAGTCAATGACTGAACTCCCACTTACATCAGAGATCAGATTGGGATTCCTAGCACTTTCACTTGCTTTGAAGTTGCAATCAGGAAAGGACCTCAGAATCCAATTCTGCAATCAGAGATAGATACACATACCTTGTATTGATTTCAGTGAGAGTTATGGTCATATGTGTGAGGGCCAAGTGAAGTCCTAAATGTTCTGTGCAAGGACAGGATGCAAGTATGTGTTTAATTTTTTTATGACTGATCCCAGGTGTGTATAATGTATATATGTTTTATAATGTATATTTGTTCAAATATTTACCACTTAAACCAACTGCAGATATTTATTTTTCTGGTTCTGAAAGTGAAAAACTGGATATTTTGTAGAAGATTTTTCAAATGCCTTGTTTATTGAAAGGAGTACTTTTCTTTTGAGACAGCACATAATGTCTGAACCTGAAGAGATCACAACTATGTCAGGGCAGAAGCTCCCACTGAAGATGTCTGTAGACTACATTTCTTTCTCTGCTCACACGGATTACCAACAAACCAGCGAGTTTATCAGGGCACTGAAACCTCCGCATGTGGTTAGTGTGCATGTTCATTATTTCGTAGGAATATAGGTTGTGTCATTGGTTCATCAAATCTAGTATAGTGCCTCTGGCAGTGCCCAGTCCCCTTGCTGCTTCAAAGGTAGGCAAAATACTTCTCACCATGCTACACCAGCAAAATTTAAATACCTGGTTCATTTGCAGCACTGCTGTGGATGTGTTGTGGTGACTTCTCTGAGATGAGGTTACTCTATACCAGTGGTCCCCAATCTTTTTGGCTGGCGGGTGCCAGCTGAAGGACCACTGCGGCGGTGGAGCACCCGCCGAAATGCCGCCAAATTTCGGCAGCATTTCGACGGCGACGCCTCTTGATGACGCCACTTGCTGTCAACAAGCAACATCATCAAGAGGCGTCCCTGCCAAAATTCGGGGGTGACATCTCTTGATGACATCACTTGTCGACGACAAGCGTCGTCATTGAGAGGCGTCCCCACCGAAATGCCGCTGAAATTCGGCAGCATTTCGGCGGGTGCTGTGCCGGGGGCCAGGACGCAGGCGCATTAAGATGCCCCTGCGGGTGCCACACCTGCAGGCACCGCGTTGGGGACCACTGCTCTATACCATGTTGCAGCAGTTAAGTTCTATGTATGTGGCTACTTATAAGATACACTACAGAGCAAATACAATGTGGCATCTGGTCACTGTTGCCAAAGTGAATCATGGAATAGGCGAGTTTCCAGGTATTTTGGAAGAATAAGCAGGAGGTTATTTAGTAAAAATTATTTGCGATGGAGTTTGTTCCAAGTGACCAGGGCAATGCGAAAGGAGGTGTAGAGATGCCAATGAAGACAAGAGGAATAGTCGGAGAAGCTTGAGCAAAGCACTGGGAGCAAGAGGAGATGAGAGCAGGGACAGAGTTATAGGGTGCTGTGAAAATGAGGAGTGGAATTTGGAACCTAAAATAGGGAGAAGAAGAATATCTGTGCCAGCAGCTCCTTTCAAGAAAGGGAGAAGCAGGGGAAAAGGAAGCTGAACTTATCAGAGATATTTATAAGCTTATTAATGTTAATGAAGCTTTAAGTTTAAATTCATGAGCAGTTCATGAATATATATGCATACATGTGCGTTGCATGCAAATATATATAAACATGGCTGACTGTGACTTTTCTAGTTAAACAGAAGAACTTTATACATTCCTTTTTCATAACAAAATACTAGCAGCTAGTCCATTTAGTAAAATAAGTAAAATCTGTGTAGATTTTTGTACCTGCATTCATCATGGTATCTAAGCACTTTTATAATGCAGACTGTACTGGATAGAATACAAAAGCAAATGTGGAACTGACCACAGTGTGTAGTACAGTTGACATTACCAATATTGGTTGCCCAAGACAATTGTATATATTTAAACATGATGCACAGGAAAGCAGCAACTTTCTTGGATGATTTATTTAATAAAGTGCACCTTTTGAGAGCGTACCCCTTGTTAATTGTGAAACTGTCTCTTGTAGATTTTAGTGCATGGTGAGCAGAACGAAATGGCCAGATTGAAAGCAGCATTGATACGAGAATATGAGGATAACGATGAAGTTCACATAGAAGTTCACAATCCTAGGAATACTGAGGCTGTGACATTAAACTTCAGAGGAGAAAAACTTGCCAAGGTATATGATTGATGTTTTCTTAACCATAGCACAGCATTTCCCTCTTTGATGAGGGTTATGTTTTTCCTTCAAGAATATGCCTGCTTTTAATCAATTTCAGATTGTGTTTCTGGATGACTTCAGTATACTGTGAGCGGGACATAGTGTAAACACTATTTTTTTTCAGTCTGCCAAGGTCTGTGCTGATACAGACAAGTCTGTCAATGCTTTCAGTCTCTTGATCTCATTCCATATGGAACGTGTTCCAGGACAGCAGCCCTAGATAATCTCTTAACAAAGAATAATACACTAATCTCTGTAGTTTCAAGTCACTGACATTTATGGAATGAATGATGTAACAAATTTCATTTGCAATTTAGGAAACCATTAGTAAAATCCCACGCACCTCAAAAAGACAGTGTGTGTGTAATATAAAAATTACAGAAAAAGAGAGAAAAAATAAACCACTATATATTTTGGCTGGATTAAATAACACTTGCTGACTCCATTCAGACACTCTCTTAAAATTAACACTCTCTTGAGTGTCTCCCATCTCTAGATACTTTAGGGATGGGATGACACAGGTTAAAAATGGGATTATCCAGCAGAAGATATTATATGCACTGGTTACTTTTTCTGCTTTTTGAAACATGATGCTGAAACTACAAAGGGAATCCAAAGATAATATATTTTACCTAAAGATCTTTCTTGAAAAACAAAGATTTAAATGTGGATATAGTAGGTATTCTTGACAGTTAATGAATCTCCAGTGTTCTAGACTCTCTTGCAGAATGAAGGGAGTTATGACAAATGACAACTTTATTTGATGCAATGTTAAATCTTGCAATAAAAGCTGTGAATATTGAACTAGCTGAGAGCGACTGTGCACAAGTGACCTTACAGTGGTACAGATAGAAAAATGTATTCATCAGTAGCATTTTTCATTTATCCCCCCAAAAAATCTATTGTGGACACTGTTTTGATAGTTTGTCCAAAATTGTTATATAACCAACCTTCTCTCTGCTGAATACAGCCTTTAATTTTTTTTAAATGTTACATAAAGATTTAAAGAAGGAGTTTTTGAAAAATGAGTAAATGGTATTCATTAAGCATCTGATCCTACTCCAACAAAATCAATGGCAAAAATCACATAGATTCCCATGGGGCAGGATCAGTTAACCTCTTCCAGCCTGGTTGACCAAGTATTTCTAGTCTCAGAGGTGGGTGGAGTATATAGAGTATAGTCAATATGCACATATACATTATTTGTATGCATGCTGTTCTGGAAATAATCCTCATTGAATATGTCTACTTAAGGTTTATCTGTATGATTCTAGGTATATATATTTTTTTTGGTAGTAGATATTTTACAAACCCCTGCACTCAAACAGCACTTTAGAGATGTTTTTTTGAAAGGCAAGGTTTTTGTCGTTGAAGAGCTTGCAATCTAAATTAGGAAAATATAGAAAGAAAATAAAGGTAATGACATATAATGTACATTAGTTTTTACAAAGAATCTATAATAGTGAAGGTAATCTCTGGACTTCTGTATCTGTGAATTCCCAGCATCCCTTTCTAGCAGGTACAGTCCTAAAACTTGCATCAAAATACACATTGTGCTGTTCTTGGAGGACATAATAGTTCCCTGCAAGGGTTATGCCAAAAGTCAGAAGCTTGTTTGTAAGAATTCAGAAATGGAAAAGCATATATGGCTGCTGTTTAAGATGTAATTGGTGTTGAATTGTAATAAAAATGCCATAGTAAGAGCCTGAGAAATCTGATCCACAGGCTTTCTCGTTGTTCTGCCAGTTAGTGACACCAAACACCATAAACAAAGGAGATAAAAAATGTGTTGATAGTACTTATGATGTCACTTGCTTTGGCTGAGAAACTAGAAAGTCTGCAGCTCTGATTCTTTATGGGAATCAGTTGACCATCTATATAATTCTCATCACTTGTGTGTTAAGTAGACCATACGTGTATGTTCTATATGACAGCTGTTGTAAATGAAATATGTCACAAGATTTGAATATCATTCTATTATCCAAATCTCTCTGTTGTGTTGTGCCTTTGAAATGTGCTTGCTATCAAAGATTACTCTATATGTGTCCTTTGGCCATGTTGTGAGCTTCGAGTGGTGATATCATCTTCAGTTGTTTAAAAAGGAGCCTGCATTTCATCTGCAGAATTAACCTCCATCCACCGCAGCTTCAATTTTTCCAGTAACAATTTTGATTTTTCTCTTTTCGACAGGTGATGGGGTTTTTAGCAGATAAAAAGCCAGAGCAAGGACAGCGAGTTTCAGGGATCCTGGTTAAAAGAAACTTTAACTATCACATCCTTTCTCCATGTGACCTCTCAAGTAGGTGAAGATGACATACCGTCATGTGCTCAGTAACTAAGCTGAGTTTCCTGTTTTAAAGGCAAAAGATGTATAGGACCTTATACTTGATGCATTATGTTTCTACAATTTCTGTGATATCAGTAATTGGCTGGCGTCAATTTATAAACTTTTATTTAGGCTAAGTGTGGGGGAAAGTTGCTTGATATGGGTTATTTACAGCAGTACAGGAATGTTTGTAATATGAAATACCTGTCAGAGACCATTCAAACAGATAGGGAGGGTTTATGGGTAAAGAACACTGGCATTTGCAAGCTTTCTGCCACTATTTTCCTTTCCCTCCTGCAATGGCAGATGGTAACTTTAAGGCCTATGTATTGAAGACCAGCATTTTTATTTTTTTTTGTATGGCCTTAACCTATGCACCACTTGCCCTGCCACACTTCTGAGTTTTCATTGTGTATAACTGGACAATGTTATGAAGTTTGGGTTTGGTATGATGCAAGGAATGGTGCATAAACAGAATCAACAACAAACAATTACAGCTTTCAGAATAACTTCTCAAATCTGAATTTGCAGAAAGTCTGAAATGAGGTTAAGACCTACAAAGTTAACTGCTCCGTTCATTTCAGTGGGTGAAGTCTGTCACCTTCAACAATTTCACAGCTGATCGCATTAGCAGAAAAATCAAACTACTGTGCTTACTTGTCATTGTTGGATTTGGGGTAGATATTAAGGCGGGGCAGTAGGGCAACTAGTTGCTATCGTTGGTTGCTGGAGCGAGAAACAAGGAATTCAAACCCTTCCTCTGTCACTGCCCAAAAACGGGGTGAGAAA
This sequence comes from Gopherus flavomarginatus, assembly GCF_025201925.1. Lineage (NCBI taxonomy): Eukaryota > Metazoa > Chordata > Testudines > Testudinidae > Gopherus > Gopherus flavomarginatus. The sequence goes on from NC_066620.1 coordinate 186,588,612, forward strand.
AAATGCATTCCCTCCCTGGTACCAAAAACCAAAACCACCTTCCATTCTTGTGTGGGTGCCAAAAATACCATAGATGGTGGAGGTGGACCCTGGCCAGTTGTCGAAGCAAGCTTTCCTGTGACAGCTTCTAAAATGCATTTATTAGTTTTCAGTACAAAAATGTGCAGCAAATTGAAAACTTAAAATGTGCAGAAAGCATGATTTGAAGTAAATGTAGTCTCAAAATAAATAATACAAGGAACAATAAGTTGATCGAATAGGACAGTTAGGACAAGGGGACTTGTGGGAGACAGTGCATCCCTGTTGCATAATTTACATCTAATGTGCCACATAAAATACAGGGCCTTGCCCATGCCTTAATTACAGACCCAATCTTCTTCTTGTAAACTACAACTGGGTTTTTTGTTTTGTTTTTCTGTTTTCTGCCAACTGTATGTAAACTTTTGGAATCAACAATAACCACCATTTCTCAGCACTGAAAAATCTATTTTTTAGGAAGTATCTTTTAAAGGACTAACTTCCTTTTCTTTTTTTAATTCCTTCAGATTACACTGATTTGGCTATGAGCACTGTAACACAGACACAAGCCATTCCATATTCTGGTCCTTTCAATCTGCTTTATTACCAGCTCCAGAAACTGACAGGTATGTGTATTTGAAAAGAGATGTTCAACATCTATTGTCATTTCTTTAAAGGTTTTTGTTTTGTTTTAATTCTATTTCTTGGGGAAATCTGAGTGGTAAATTCTGCTGTCCTCTTACTAACTAAGCTATTAATAATTTGTTGCAAATTTTCACAAGCTTCGTTAGATTCTCACTGGCCTTGCCAGAGCCATCATAGGAGCACAAGTGGGGGATCTTTGTGGGAATATCCTGTGTATACACTGCTACCCCGATAAAATGCAAACCGATATAACACAAATTTGGATATAACGCGGTAAAACAGTGCTCTGGGGGGGCAGAGCTGTGCACTCCAGCAGATCAAAGCAAGTTCAGTATAATATGGTTTCACCTATAACATGGTAAGATTTTTGGCTCCCCAGTATAGCGTTATATCGAGGTAGAGGTGTATAATGTAAAACAATGAGCATGGGGAAAATATGAGATTCCCAAAATCCCTAGCCAGATTTAAACTTCAGCAACTTTCACCTGCAGGTTGTTGGTCAAAATCCAATTCATTTGTCAGTAACTGAAAAATATCCAACTGGTATTCAGTTACCTGTGTTAAAATTATTCTGGTCTTCAGTTGGTTTCTAGTAGTTAAATGTCTTTCTCACAATAAGTGCCACCACAGTTATTATCCCGTTAGTAGTTTTAGTAGAGGTAATAGCTTAGACATGCTGACTGAAGCATCCTTCTCTCGCTGCTAGAAGTAGTCTCCAAAGCTGTGTCTACACTGCAAGCCAGTAGTGTGATTCCCCTACTAGTGTGCCATGAGCTAGCATGAGTATAAATAGTAATGTAACCACAGTAACACAGATAATGGCAGCAGAGGCACATCTGAGCCATGCCAAGTACAAGCCTGCCTGAAACTGGTGGTAAGTTTCCCCTGCCTCCCATTTGCCACAACTCTCCTTCTCCTAGCTTCAGAGGTGCAACAAGCACTGGCCCACCATCCAACTATATGGATTTGTTTGTCTGTAGTTCTAGTGCCTTTTTTCTTTAACTTTGTAGACAACATATGTATAAAAGCTTAAGGAATTTGATCCTGGGGTTCATAAGTATTTGGGAAAGAAGCGATTAACCAAAACAGGAAGCACACCTTCCCAAATTGTCAGTAAAACAGTGAGAAAATTTTAAGTTCTGCCTTTTGGACGCTGTTTGCTGAGACACTTACTCCAGAATGAGAAATGGGTATAAAACAAGGGCAAAGAAAATCAATTTTTTTTCTTCCTTGGTATCTTAGTAAGTGTATTGTACATCCACTGGGATGGGCTAAAAATGATAGTCATATACCTCACCATTTACTTAGTTTCTCTTGAGAAAAGGATCAGTCAACCTTAAAGTCTAATTTCTTTTTCGAAGACAAAGATAGAAGCAGGTTGTTTATTTAATTGTAAATATTTAAATTAAAATAATGGAAGATGTATCTAAATCCCCTAGACTTCTTTGACAATCTCAACCTTCATTTGTTGTATCTAACTGCATGATTTACATTCATTTAATTCTGAGGCTCTCCAGGCCACTTTACTATTTGCTTGGCTACTTTATAATTCCATACATTACTTCTTACACAAGAAAATATTCTTACAATGTGTTGTTTTCTACACAGGTTATAAAACTTGGTATTTGTGAGATCTAGCATCTTTCTAGCAGTCTTCACTAACAAGGTTAATTGTGACCAGATACTTAACACAGTTAATATTAACAACAAGGGAAAAGGGCCTCGGGCTAGAATAGGGAAAGAACAGGTTAAAGAATACTGCTTTTTTCTACTGGTATGCTTTAGTTAATGTACTGTACTGTTAAACCATGTCAACTGGAACAGCTAATATGGCCAGTATTACACACTAAAAAGCCAAACAGTGTCATGGAATGCATGGAGGAGTATGTGTTTGAGAAGGAAGAAATGGATTGCATATATATGGCCCACACACATATATTTTCCTGTGCAAATATAGGTACTCCGTTTTATAATGACTTTTTTTTGCTATGTAATTTGCTCTCATTAAGCAATTTTTGCCACATGGTAGGTGATGTAGAGGAAATCGAAATCCAGCAAAAGCCAGCCTTGAAGGTTTTCAAAAATATTACTGTGATCCAGGAACCTGGCATGGTGGTACTTGAGGTAAGTGTGAAAAGGGGGAGAAAGAAATATTCCATTTCCTGTTTTGTAGAAACCAATGTCACCGAATGTGGCTTTGGTGCTGAGTTAAATGAGGGATCATTAAGTTATTTATGCTGGGTATCAAGTTAAAGGTATAAGGTCACTGGTGAAGTTTCCTTCAGTGGCCATCTTACTCTGATATGTGTCATTTTATTTAACCTTTTAAAATGTTTATTTCACTTCTTCACTTCAGTTAGATATCCCAGGAGGTTTGATGTATAAGCGCCACCGTTCTTGCCACTAGTATTAGAGAGAAACTTTACTAATACCTTTCTGAGGAGGCACTTGCCTATCAGTGCTAGTCATTAACTAGCACTGTAGAAATGCTTTAAAAAGAATAGAGCAATTCTATACTGGTCCAAATTTCAGACCCAGTGCCATATTCTTCCTGGCAAATAGTAGTTGAAAATAATGCCAAGATTATGTTCATTTCCTGAAGAAGCATCTCAGATCATTTGATAGTAATCCCTCTAGTGTGTCTAAAGAGAGTGAAAACAAAGGAGAAGGAGCCTCTGGAATTTGAGAATGTGTCATGGTGGGGAATGGAGAACTTCTAGGTGACTCCATTTTCAATTCAAAAAGTTATATTTATTTTAAAATTAATATAGTGCAAAATGTATCCAAAGCTATGGAAGTTAGCCTCTTCAGCACAAATCAGCGTATAGAGTCAAGAGAATTTATTTCATGGCTGTTACGACATTTGTATTTTGTATTTTTCATTCTGCCCAGATTATGCTATTGCCAGAGTATTATTATTAATTATTATTATTTTTCAGTGGGTAGCAAATCCTGCAAATGATATGTATGCAGACACTGTAACAACAGTGATCCTGGAAGTTCAGTCAAATCCCAAAATACAGAAAGGTATTACATTTAATTTGTGTGTATTTAATTGTAGCATACTCCTTAGCCTCTCTGCTGTTGAAAATCTTAGCAGACTTTTTATATTATGATACATTTATTTTCATTATGAAGCAAAACACTTATTAATGAGCAAACAGACTTGCTGTTTAAAAACAAAACTGATTTGATTTGTATTGTTGGTTAATTGGATCATTTTATATGTAAATGGCAACTTGTGCATTAATACATGGAAAAATTACAGCCATATTATTATAGAAGAGATTAAGTGGTTTACATGTACAAAGTTAAAAGAAAGCCAAATTTAACATTGTAAGTGATTCACGGTACCACAGGTAAATATTTATTTTAGCCTCTCATTTGAAAGTCCTGTTTAGTAGTGTTTGTATTTTGCCTGGTTTTAGATATATACCCATTGACATCAGTAACCAAATAGCATTACTAGGTCATAACAGAATTATTGTGCCAGATGCTGGATGTGAGGTTGCTGATTAGCTCAAGTAACAAAGCAACTTTGCTGGGACTAATAGTGGTGGTATCTTATGACTGGTTCATATATGAGCCTGTATTTTATTGTCTTAATGAACTGGAACAGGGGCTGCATGATGGATTGAAATGTACTGGTGAAGTTGTTTTCAGTTAGTAGAAAGTATGAAGAACGATGTGACACTCCAAGAGGATGAACATTTTTGGGGACTGTGCAGCATGATGGTAGTAGAAATTTAAAGTTGGATAAATAACAGTAATGAACATTGGCAAAAATAGTCTAAAAGTTCTCATATCCTCTGTGGTCTGTACCATATACTCTTTGCCAATACATACCTTTATGCTTGGAACACATGCATTCTTCTTCACATTAAGTGCCAAACCAAATTCTGCCTTCCTATGCTCTTGCTTATCTATGAAAATTGATGAGAGCTGTGTGTGTATCTGAGAGTAGGATCTGGTCCCCAATTTTGGACATGGTCACATAATTTGGACCAAAAGTTTGGTTCTTGGGGAAGGAGGAAATTTACAAAACGTAATATTTACAACCTATGTGTAGGTTTTTGTTTTGTTTTTTAAAATAATAGATGCTATTCTATTTTACCTTAAGCATTCCCTGCTGTACTTGCAGCCTATTGTAGTGGAGTGCCAGCACTGCTATAGTTAAGGTTAAAACGAGCTTTCTTTTTAAAGTTTGATTCTAAGTGCTCTAACATCTGTATGATTACTTGATTGCCTTGACATTTGGTGTGCCTCATAGAGGTGTGGGGTTCCGTTATTCTTACGCAAATTTCTAGCTATTTGACCAGGGGGTTCCCTAGAAACAGCACACTTCCTCCCTTGGAAAAGAAACAGCTTTTCTTAAAGATGACATGTTTTATCAGTATTTTTTTTCGCACAGGTAGAGTTGCAATCATCACACTGGGGTCTCAGACACTTAAGAGTTACCCCAACAGAGGGCATGCCACCTACTAGCCCCTTAGAGGAAATCAAATCACAATCTCATTAGTCAGTTTGGTTCTCCAGTTAGGCATTCACAAGCACTTCTAAGCCATATCTACACTACACACTTTGGTCGACACAAGTTATGTCTGCAGAAAGCTGCCGTGGTTAGTATATCGCTTGTGCAAGTGCATACTTAGCTCCTTGTGTTGGTGCTGTGTGTACTCACCAGGAGTGCTTGTGCCAATGCACAGTGTGGTGCACCATGGGTAGGTATCCCAGTGTGCAACCCACCACCATCCAGTGCACTGTTTTTTGGGAAGTTTTGGCAATGCATGGTGGGGCAGAAAAAAGTCACACAGGGGTGACTGGGAGCAAGGGGATAACTTCCCAGAGTGCAAGTGTCTCCATCCCATAATTTCATCTATATATCCCATAATTTTCACGCCTTGTTTAAAAACCTCACAAACCGGTGCAGTCCTCACTGTCTGCCTACTCTGGCAGAAGCATGGAAGCTGCATAGCTCTGCACTATTGTCCTGAGCATTGCAAGCACAGAATCCATGATCCTCTGCTATTTGCAGAGCCATAAGAAGAACTAAATCAGCTGGGAGCATGATGATTTCCTGGAAGACAGATTGCTGTGGGACATAGCAAAGAACCAATTCCAGGTTGTTGATGGCATTTGTAGAGCAGCTGCAGATGGTGGGCCCAAGAAACAAGCACTGACTGGTGGGATTGCCTCCTAATGCAGGCTTGGGATGATGAGCAGTGACTGCAGAAGCTTCGGATGTGCAAGGCCAGGTTTTTCTATGAGATTTTTGCCTTAGCGGTACCTGTGGGGCCAGCTGTGGCACCCTCTAGAGTGCCATGCTCATGCCATGGTATATCAGGCACTGCTGGCCCATGTCCTCTCAGTTCCTTCTTATCACCAGTGGTGTCAGTCGGAGCACCTTTCTTGCTTGAGAAGAGCTAGCAGTTTTCTTCCCTTGGCCTTTGTGCCTTCGGGCTTCTTGTACATTGTTGATAGTATTAAGAAGTTATTAAGTAGTTCTTAAGTGTTAGTTAGTTAATAGTCAGGGTCCCAGTGGGGACTTTGCCCCAGAGCGGGGCATGCCCTGGGCTCCCGGGTTTAAGCCCTGCTCAGATGGCAGCAGGCCTATGCCTGTGAATGACTCCCATAACAGCTGCCTTAAGTGCTTGGGGGAGTCACACATTAAGGAGCATTGCTGGATCTGTAGGAACTTTCGGTCTTGCACCCAAAAGGAGAGAGATATTGGCTTGATGGAGTCCGCCCTCCACTCGGCTTCCAAGCCTTTTATGCAGGCTGCATTTAGCGCCTCTGCCTCCGTGTGCAGCGCACTGTTGGCACTGGCCTCTTCCCAACACCGTTCACCGTTGCCTGTACCGAAAATGAGAGCTAAGAAGCACTCTCCAGCACCGAACAAGAAGGCCCAGAGTTCATCCAGCAAAGGACCCGGGCCTGCCCGCCAGCCTTCGCTGGAGCCATGTGAGCATGCCTCCACGGCTGGGGCTCTTAGCCCCTTTAAAGGTCTACCACTGACTCCTGGGAGCAGTATGGGACTTGCAACCCTGCCTGCTCCATCGTCATCCCAAGCCCAGACGCAGAGAGAGCACGTCTCCACCTGCCCCTATGATGTCTTCGGTGTTGCAAGACAGGCTAAGGCTCCCCAAGAGAGCAAGCCCGCCATTAAGGCCCTGCAGAGGGTGGGGGAGCACTGCCAGTTGCCGGAGAAGAAACAATGGTCACCACTGCATGGAGGATCCCAAGGCAGGTCCCACTCTCATCCCTTGGTGTCCCAATCTCACTGTTGGTCGACCAGACCCTCCTTCTGGTCTCCTCGGCGCTACTTTCCGGCATGAGGTCGATGCTCCCCACACTATGGCTGGCATTGCTCACCTTCTTGCCGATCTACCTCTAGACATCAGTCTAGAGACAGGAAGGTGAGGGTGAGCTGGAAATGATGGAGGCAGGGAACTTGCTACATGTTGCAGGGGATTATGGGTGAAAACACACACACATACACCCCTTCCCTCACATGCTTAAAGTTCCTATAATTGCCATGTAATAAAGCTGCCAAGTAATTGGGACATAAACCATGTCTGAGATTTCTCTCACCAGCCCTGCTAGCAACTACACACTCCCAACGATTCAACAACCATTGTCCCCATTCCAGTACAACAAAGTGGGGAAGGAGAGAGACTTGTAGGAATCACAAAGCAACCATGCACCCTGATGGAGACAACAGTGGATTGGGACTCAAAAAACCTAGATTCTGTTCTTAGCTCTGCCGTTGGCCTGTGGCATTACTTTGGCCAAGTCACTTTACCGCTCTTTACCTCACTTTTCCCATCCGTGCAATGCAGATAATTATGTTTCCCTTCTGAAACTCTACCGATGAAAAGCGCTGTATAAAACTTAGGTGATGGTATTATTTCCTGGCCACCGTAGCCTCTGAATTGCAAATTTACGTGATAATTACAACTGCCTAAATCACCACTAAGTCCTACCAACAACATTCCTCTTTCTGTTTGTTTTTTTTTAAAAGGAAAGTTACTAGCAAAATTAATTAATGGCAAAAACTTCATCAGCGCACAGTAAAGGTTGCCCCGTGGTAGCTCGTGGTCTTCCAGAACATCAAGTTCAGCAAAACCCAAACTTGTGAAAACTAGGAAATACAGATTTAAACTGAAAGGCCACACTTTTAACATTGCCCTCGTTGAGCAATGCCCCACTACAACCTTAAACATATTTGCACTCTGCATTTTCACTGTACTGCACAGGAGCTTCCTATGCCCCAGAAAGGAAACCCCATCTGCTAACTTTTACAACCCTTTCAGCTCCTTTTACAAACCTACCACCTTATGCACCAATGTCATCTAACGCTACACTTTCATTTACTCTTCATTAAACTCACAGACCACACTCATCTTCCACTTAACTGCTGACAATCCCCATGGCACAGCCTACACAACACTGCTGAAATATGCATAGTGGATCTGTCAAGGCATACGCTCACTTCTTTCCTTTGATCTCACACACATACGCGGGTCAAAGAAAGAGAGGGGCTCATATACATTCCCAGCGGGGCACAGTCCCACAGATTGCTTCAGACCACAGTCACAACTCTTTTCAAGCTGTTCCAACTAATTTCTCTATCATTCAATGTAACTACACCTAACACAGTGAATGCAGCTGGATTACATAAAGATAATTCCCAGTGGTTAACTCTATTTCCTGGTTTTCACAAGTTTGAATTTTGTTGCACTTAGTAAGATACTGGAAGGGCAATCTTAACTGTGTTAAAGAAGTTTTTGCTGTTTAAGAGAGTGAAGTATTATCCTAATTTATGAAACCAGAAAACAAAGCAGATTATAAACAGAAATGAAGCTGTTGCCATTACCCAACTGAATGAAATGTAAAAAGTAAACAAACAGTATAAATAGTGAAAAGTAAACAGAAATAAGTAAAAATTAGACTTGTAAAACTCTTAGGCCTGGTCTACACTATGATTTTAGGTCGAATTTAGCACCGTTACCTCAATTTAAGCCTGGACCCGTCCACATGAAGAAACCCTTTTTTTCGACTTAAAGGGCTCTTTAAATCGATTTCTTTACTCCACCTCCGACGAGGGTATTAGCACTGAAAGCAGCCTTGACATGTTGAATTTGGGGTAGTGTGGATGCAATTCGACGGTATTAGCCTCTGGGAGCTATCCCAGAGTGCTCCATTGTGACCACTCTGGACAGCACTCTTAACTCAGATGCACTGGCCAGGTAGACAGGAGAAGGCCTGTGAACTTTTGAATTTCATTTCCTGTTGGACCAGTGTGGCAAGCTGATCAGCACAGGTGACCATGCAGAGCTCATCAGCATGATGTGCACATTCCCTGGGCACATTGCCTGGCCCATACTTTGTGAGAAGTCTATGTCCATGTCTATGTCCTTGTCATCGCACTGCCATCGTCTCCTCGCCTGGTTTTGCTTTTGCAGCTTTTTGTTCTGCGCTGCAAAAACGCGTGAAACAATTGTCTGTCATTACTCTGACGGAGGGAGGGGTGAATGATGACATGGCTTACAGGGAATTAAAATCAACAAAAGGGGTGGCTTTGCATCAAGGAGAAACACAAACAACTATCACACAGAATGGCCTCCTCAAGGATTGAACTCAAAACCCTGAGTTTAGCAGGCTGTTGATTTCACAAAACAAATTGGGGTCAATTTCTTGTTTTGATCCACTCCATCTATCTTTTACATCTTAGTCTGGCAGCAAGCAGTGCAGTACGACTGCCAGCCATTGTCATCTCCTGGGTGCTTGGCAGAAGATGCTGCATTACGATTGCTACCCATCATCATCTCCTGGTTGCTTGCCAAAAGACGGTGCAGTACGACTGCTAGCCATCGTCATCTCCTGGGTGCTTGGCAGAAGATGCTGCATTACAATTGCTACTCATCATCATCTCCTGGCTGCTTGCCAAAAGACGGTGCAGTACGACTGCTAGCCATCGTCATCTCCTGGGTGCTTAGCAGAAAATGCAAATGACCTGGCTGAGTCACTCCCATATCTGCCCAGGCGCCCCTGACCGACCTCACCGAGATTGGCTAAAAGAACACCCAGGAGTATGATGACGATGGCTACCAATTGTAATGCACCATCTGCTGCCAAAAGGCAATGAGCTGCTGCTGTGTAGCAATGCAGTCCCACGTCTGCCAGCACCCAGGAGACGTACGGTGACGGTGAGCTGAGCGGGCTCCATACTTGCCGTGGTATGGCGTCTGCTCAGATAATGCAGGAAAAAAGGCACGAAACCATTGTCTGCTGTTGTTTTCACGGAGGGAGGGAGACAGCGGCCTGACGACGTGTACCCTGAAGCACCCGTGACACTGTTTTTGCCCCATCAGGCATTGGGATCTCAACCCAGAATCCCAGTGGGCAGCGGAGACTGCAGGAACTATGGGATAGCTACTCACTGCTACCCACAGTCCAACGCTCTGGAAGTCAACGCTAGCCTTGGTACTGTGGACTCAGTCCGCCGACTTAATGCACTTAGAGCATTTTGTGTGGGGACACGCACAATTGACTGTATAAAAATGATTTCTAAAAAACCGACTTCTATAAATTCGACCTAATTTTGTAGTGTAGACATACCCTTACTGTTTGAATAGCCTGATGGATTTGGTAACAGAAATAAAGGAACTTGTTTCAAATATAATCTTTAAGCTGTTCCTTTAAAATGCAACTTTTTTCTTAGTATTTCATGAAACATTTTTGTTTTCAATTATAAATTTCCATAAAGAAAAATATGCAGACTTTTAGGAACGATGACTTGTAAATTAACTATATTGTAATGGTAGACATTTGCAAGAGGAAAATACAACGCAAGCAAATGTCAATGAAAATCTAATGCTGACTTCTTTATTTTTTTCAGCTGCAGTGCATAAGATTGCCAAAAAAGTAGATATGGATGTATTTAGCAAAAGGATGGAGATCATGCTTCAGTAAGTTGGCTTGTCATATTAATAATAACTGAAAATGGTCAGTTAGAAATATTATTTGTTTGCCTTACAAATATGGTGATTTTAGCATAATATATATGGCCACCAAATATATGGCTTATAAAGAAACACAGTTCTCGCCTACATTTTGCCCATTTCGTTGTTTGCATGTACTGTAATTCAAAAAGGCTGCAGAGATTTATATCAGATTCATTTCTGAGACTCTCAATAATTAAGTAAACCAAAGGATAAAAGGTAATAAATCCTGCAATATCCTGACAGACTGTTTCAGGATGTTGTTTTCTGATCATTTAAATTTGTTGAAATAAGGGCGTGATATTTATTTGTTTTAGAGATGCTGAGGATCTGTATTTCCCACTGACTTCAGTGAGAGCTGTAGGTACTCAGAACCCCTGAAAATCAAGCCATCACTGTCACAGTTTCAGGGTAACTGCACCTATATTTCCCCCTTCGGTGGTTCATTTCAGGACTGCCCAGACAGGTCTCAGGTCTCCCGCTGTTGCCTGTCTCTGGGCAGGGGGACACTTGTCCTACTCCCTTCTGACTGGGGTTTTAAGGCTTCACAGTGCCCTGTTTCACATTGATATCCCCAGCAAGCCAGTCTGCATAAAGGCCAGTTCCTGGGCTTTCTGAGGGCTCTGAACAGTGTATTGCCAGCAGTTACAAATTAACACACGGCTCTTTCTGAGTTAGCATGTTTATTCTTAAGCTAAAAACGTTAGAGAAACCCTATCAAAACAATAGAAGTTCCTATACGTATGCTAAAAACTTACCAGAAGTCACCCATCAGTCTTTCCAACCCTTTCGCAAGGGTTGGGGCCTCTTTGGACAGAAGATCCTGTCTGTTTGCTGGATCTGCAGGAAGGCCTTGATCAGTTTAAATGCAGCCTTTTTCTGTGAAAAGCTCTTTCTTCACCTGTCGGTCTCTGGGAAACCTATTGTGAACCAGTATATGCAAGACTCCGCAGAGGGTGGGACCATTTGGGGGGTATTTACAACTTGAGTAATTCACCTTAACCCTTCCCCCCCCCACTGGTTTTGGTTCGTGAAGGAGCTGTGATGACCCTCCCACTGGAATTGCATACAATACTTGGCCCACAGTGATGCAGTATGGTCCCCAAAGATATTGCATGGAATTGCAATATCCATCACAATCACTTCTTACTAACATACTGTATTTTGAAATCCTGTAATATCTATATTTTAGGTAGACTTGCCTTGACATTTGTTCCCTGTTCCATAGAAGCTTGGCGGGTGATGGGGGGAAGATGCACTTGCTGAAGTCAGTGGGGCTTTTGGCCCTTACTTACTAACAGATTTTTTTCAGTAAAATCCTAAAAGTTGTTAAAATATCCACTTTAATAATTGAGATCAGTATTTGTCATCTGTAATTTTAAAGTTAAGTAACCCAGTCAGTGACTGAAACCAGATACTATGCTAACAGAATCTGCCTGGAATCCAAAGATAATTAAAAGAAAAACGAGTTTGCTATTTAGCTATGTTTTTACAATTATAGGCCTTTATTTTAGGGACATGTTTGGAGAGGACTGTGTTACTGCAAAAGATGGCTCTGTTCTAAGTGTCACAGTGGATGGAAAGACTGCAAATATTTCATTGGACACACGGGTATGTATAGTTAAATTCATTGATATTATTTGAACTGTGCTATAGGAGCGAACAGGCAAAAAAAGACAAAATATTTATCTCATGGAGCTCTGAAGTCTGATGTGTAATGGTAATGTTCCCATGAATATTGTGTTCCACTTGCTATGGGACATATTTTGATATGCAGCATCACAACAGTTTAATCCTATTCAGAAATCTTACAGGGAAAAAACTAACCTCTGATTCTTCTGCTTTTGAGAAAGAAACTTTAAATATTTTTTTCTTTGTAGCAACCATACTTGCGATAAGTAAAATTGAAATTAAATAAAAATGTACAAAAACAGAGTAGGGATGGTAGAGATAGAATAACTGATCCAACTTACTGATTTAGAACTTTTAGACTGTTAAAATATAGTCTCCAGTCTGAATAAAGGCAAACAATCATCCAGTAGAAAATGTGCCAAGCAAATCAGATTTGTCCATCTTGATCCTTGAGTAACTAAATCCAAAATCTGCGATGCCCACAGACAGTGAAATATCTTGTCTATTTATCAGTTAGATTAAGGAGTAAAGCTGAAATGTATTGAAACTTGGTTTTAGGAAGATGATGTACACCTGATGTTTAGAACAATGTGGTGGTGAAATAAATGGTTAATATCCTCCAGTATTGTAATCTAGTGGTCCCCCCACGTGGATTAGGACCCCATTGTACTAGATGCTGTACAAACACAGAACAAAAAGATGGTTCCTGCCCCAGATTGTTTAGACCATGTGGAAGAGGGAAGAGACAAAAGTGTACCAGAAGCTTAGAGGGAAACTTTTACTGCTTAATCAAAATATATTTGAGTATTGTATTTTATATAATTTATTCTGGTGTACACACCAGTGACTTCAGTGGCATTGTATCAGGCCAGGTGTACTCTAGAAACTTTTGCCAACATAGTAATGTTGGTGAGAGATGTGATTCCCCCGCTTCCCCCTCCCCCCTCAAACATTTCTATATTGGCTAAAGCCCTAGTGTCGACACCGTTATGTTGGCATAAGTCCTTTTGACATTATATCTTATTTCATGCACTGAACCAGTATAAGCTATGTCAGCCAAAGCACTCTGTTGCCAGTATAAGTTACAGCTACACTAGGAGGATTTGCCAGTATAGTTATATACTCTGCGTAGTCTCTCCTTTCTTCTTGAACTAAAAGTGCCTGAGTGATTCACCTTAATCAACACTAAGGCACTAAGAAACCATAAAGAAATGGATAATTGCCAAAAGCTTCTATTTTAAAAGGCAGAGATTTAAAAAAACAAAACACTAAATGTTAAGTAGGGTTGGGTTCAGATTTGTGCACAATGGATCATAGCATTTGGTTTTTGCATCTTGGCTTAGTGGAGCACAGGAATGTTGCTCAGGCGATGGGTTTTGGCTTAAGGTTATACTTTGCTACAGAAGAGGGATCATCCAAGCATCATTTTCATCTGCTTTTAAGGTGGAGCTTTTGTTTGATCTCCTGGCAGGGGTGCCTGTCCAGAAAGGAGACAAGTTAAGAGTAGAAGGGAGTAAATACGGTCTTTCAGACTAAAAGAGCCACACGACCCACCAAAAATATAAATCCTTGTTTGCTGCCATTTGTTTGTTAGTTACATGAGTCAAAGAGCTACTGCTGTCAATGGGCTTCTCTACCTGGATGAATTGGCAAGTTTCAAGTATACATAGATGTTTTCCTCTCAATAAAAAAATGAATTGCTTTAATGAGTAAAAGAGGCAATGGATTTTATTTTGAAATAAACTTTATTTACTGAATGCCCGGGTGACCATGAGTGGGTTAAAATTGAATTATTTACAGCAGAGCTATTGATTGGCACTCTATATTGGTTCTAAGCTTCTACCTAAAATAACTTAGTACAGTGCAGATGAGGTCACAGATTACATTTGGGGTGCCACTTGATGGACTCAGACTTGATTTTGAACCAAATCTAGTTCACAAAGCTAGACTTACTATTCAGTAATTCCAAAATTAATGACTAATCAAGCACAAACTTTTATCTAGTTTTGTTGTTTCTCAGCAAGACTGATATAAATCTTTTGCTGAACTATCTTATGTGTAGCCAAGCTGCTTAAAAGACTGCAATGCAGCTGAAATCTCTTGATAATTTTCCTTACAATTTGCTTCACCACTGTAGGAAATTTTTTATTGCTGCTTAGACTGTTCTCTACTATTCCTTCTCCTAATTGGCTTTACTTACAATTTTTTTTTAAAAGGTAAATTTACAGGGCTGTTTGATTACACACATCTCTTCTTTCAGACTGCTGAATGTGAGCCAGGAAATGAAGATGATGAATCCCTTCGAGAAATGGTGGAGTTGGCTGCACAGAGACTCTATGATGCCCTCAGCCCAGTCCATTGACCTGACTGACCAGTATATATATAGGAAACACAAGAACAATCTTTTTAATACTAGATTCATTTTCACCATTTTCATAAAAAAATAAATAAAACTTGCCTTTAACAAGCCATATGTACTTATTTCCTGACTACAAAACTGCTTAGTTGTCATTACAGATGGGCAATCTGTTATAGCAACTCCATTTTGTGTAATGTATATAATGAGTGAATATATGTACATATGAACCCATTAATGGGACATATGCACATAAGAGGAGAAATTTCTTACCCTAATATGATGTAACAGACAACCTAAAATGATGATAAAAAATAAATGGAAGGAATCTTATATTTTCAAAGTGTGCCGACTTGTTGGAGGAGGAGTTGAGTTTTCTGCTCCGCTATATTAAGATTTTATACAGAGTTGTCTTTTTATTTTTTCTTGCTGTTTTTTATGGTAATAGTATAGTGACTGATAAACACACCTCTTGCAGTCATCTGTGCTAAATTATCACTTATCCTTAAAATGAGAACGTAAGGTGAAGATCTGAATAGTAAATGTTTTCTCAGCTAATATGAGAAATCACAATAGATTCCACACAAACCAAGGATAACTAAGGGCTTGATTTTCAGAAGTGTTGAGCATCCACAGCCCCTGTCGATTTCAGCTGGAGCTGTGTGGTTAACTGGAACTTCTACAAGTCAGGCCTTTAGGCCCCAATTCAGTAAAGCGCTTAAGTACAGTATGTACTTGAGTCTGATAGATGTGTGGGTTAAGTCCATGCTTAAGTGCTTAGCAGAATTAGAGCCTGGAAGGCTACATGGTGGAAACAGTGAAACTGACTATAAGGAAGAGGCTGTCAAATATACAAACTAACTATGAGAGAGATCATTTTAGCCTATCACTATCCATTATAATAGTCTCAGGAGTTAATATTGGCCCAGTTCGCTGCATGTGGGCACACCAGTGTGCCGGCACGGAGCCTCATTCAAGTCGTTATAACTGTAGATGTAGAGTTCTACCTCTGCACAGTGAGTTGTGGGCCTGGAGGCCTAAAGTAGGGGAACAAAATTCCTATAGCAATGTGATTTTTAAGTCTGTATTTTTAAATCACACTGAAAAATGTTCAGGGAAAGTGTGGGGTTCCTAACACAAGAATGTAAAGGTATCTTTGCATCATTCAGAAGAAACTTGCCTTTTTTTTTTTTCCAGAGTTGTTTAAAGTGGCATCAGAGAATTCTCAGTAGTAATATCAACGAAGAACATTTATGTGTTAGTGTCTCTCTCAAAATGATTGATTGTCACCAACTAATTATATAAGGATAAAAATTATTCATAAAGAAATACTGATAAATGCAGTCAGTTTTTTTTAAAAGAAACCTGTGAAATGTTCTTGTTTTTAAAATGATACTGTCAAATGTTTCAGATGCAACATCTGTTTTGCGTTAAAATGTTTATAATCTTATGGGAAATATCCTCGAATCTATTTTTACACTCTTTTTTTACTATCTATAATTTTTCTGTAGTGCCCATCACTGTAGTATTAAAGTCATGGAGAATTTTTTTAATTTAGCCTCTGTGACAGTGGTAATATTGTTTGGCTACTGCAAAGTGAGCAAAAAGTTAATTATTCCCAAGAGCTATGTTGACTGCATGAATAACACTTCTATCTTAAGCAGCAAATACAAGAGTTTGAGTCATGTCGGTTTGTTTCATAAAAACTTCAAGAAGAAATCACCGTTTATTCAGTAGAAAAGAGGAGAATCATCTCTGGGTAGAATGTGGTTTTCATGAACAAAAGAAATTAAAAATGGTCTAAAGTATCTGAAATTGTCCTTTTGTATTTAATCATTTGTTTAAGTAGTTCAGTACATATTGGTTTTCAAACTAGTTTATGGAATGCTTCCTGGTGCTTAGCACAGCTGCTTCTGCCGCATTGGAAAAACATGTCTCAATCTTCAAGTAGTAACATTTCCTGCAAATTGTGGTCATTTCTAAGACTCCCTTAGGATTTCCAGAGAAGAGATACTTTATTTCCTCTCCCATAGCAAAGGACTTTTAATAAAAATAAACAGCTGAGATCCAAAATGGTCTGGGGATATAACTAAGCAACTTCCTACCAACTCATTGCATTAAACAGGTTATTTTTAGTGGTAGGCACGGAAAGATTAAGTGATACTTTGCCTGAGTTTGAGTCACTCTTTGAATCTGGCAAATTCTGGGGTCTTTCTATAATCTGTATAATACAGGAGATCAAAGTAGATGTCACAACAGTTCCTGCAGGCCTTGGAATCTGAATATCAAGAATCTTGTCTGTATAGGTGAATATATGTTGTTTTAAGTGTGCATCCCTACATTTGTGAGCCCTCAACAAAAAGGATTTGCACAAGCACTCATCAGGGATGTGGTTCTCCCCCAGCAGGAAAAAGTATCTGCTATGGCTATCAGATCGCAGCTTGTGCAGGGCTTAAACCCTTAGATTTAGCCTGCTATGGGGGCTGGTGCCTCACTCCTGTTTTTTTCTGAAACAGCCAAATTACAGAAATAATCAAAGACAGCAGGGTAAAGGCAAAGAATTGTATCTTAAACTATTTATAAAAGATGAGTTTGCAGCCAAGAGACAGACAGCTGGTTTGACATGTACCAGATTCATTCTTGCTGTCATGGGCACTAATAAGAAGGAACTGAAGGGGGATTATGGCTGAGCCCCCCATTATGCCTTTGCACAGAAGCATAAGGAGGCACAGGGTGGCTGCATGGCCTCAATGTACACTGCTATTCAAAATAATGTATCAATGTGTGCATTTTTGCTATCAGAATTGGGCTGCATGCCCGAAGTACTGTTCAATATTTTCACTAATGACTTGGATAATGGGGTGGAGAATATACTTATAAAAGTGGCAGAGGACACCAAAGTGGGAAGGGTTGAAAGCACGTTCCAGGACAGGATTAGAATTAAAAAGACTTTGACAAATTAGAGAACTGCTCTGAATTCAACAAGATGAAATTCAGAAAGACAACTGCAAAGTACTACATTTAGGAAGAAAAAAATCAAATGCTCATTAAAAAATGAGGACTAACTCACTAGGCAGCAGTATTGTTGAAAAGGATGTGGGGGTTATAGCGGATCACAAATTGAACATGTCAACAATGTGATGAAGTTGCAAAAAAGGCCACTACCATGTGCGGTGAGTTCATTAACAGGATTGTCGTATGTAAGACTCTGCAGGTAACTGTCCTGCACTACATAGCACTGGTGAGGTCTCAAGTGGATCACTGTGTCTTCAAGTATGTTAAATGCTGTTATAAAGAGGGTAGTGATCAATTGTTCTCCATGCTTACTGAAGGTAGGACAAGAAATAATGCGCTCAACGTACAGGAACCCAGATTTAGATTGGCTATTAGGAAAAGCTTTCTAACTGTAAGGGTAGTTAAGCTCTGCAATAGGTTTCCAAGGGAGGTTGTGGCATATCCCTTACTGGAGGATTTTTAGACAAACACCTGTCAGGGACATCTGGTCACCCTTGTCGAGGTTTACATGGTACGGTGTCAGTGGAGGGGACTAGACCTGATGGCCTGGGCCAAAAGAAACCTGATGAGGTTCAACAAGGACAAGTGCAGACTCCACTTAGGAAGGAAGAATCCCATGCACTGTTACAGACTAGGGACCAAATGGGTAGGCAGCAGTTCTGCAGAAAAGGATTTAGGGGTTACAGTGGGTGAGAAGCTCGATTTGAGTCAACAGTGTGCCCTTGTTGCCAAGAAGGCTACTGGCATTTTGGGCTGTATAAGTAGGGGCACTGCCAGCAGACAGAGGGATGTGATCATTCCCCTCTATTCGACATTTGGTGAGGCCTCATCTGGAGTAGTGTGTCCAGTTTTGGGCCCCACACTACAAGAAGGATGTGGAAAAATTGGAATGGGTTACCTAGGGAGGTGATGGAATCTCCTTCCTTAGAGGTTTTTACGGTCAGGCTTGACAAAGCCCTGGCTGGGATGAATTGGTCCTGCTTTGAGCAGGGGGTTGAACTAGATGACGTCCTGAGGTCCCTTCCAACCCTGATAGTCCATGCTGCTTTGACTTTGCAAGGTCCCTTCCAATCCTACAGCTCAGTAATTCCGTGTTATACAAACTGTTCCTTGAGGGGTTTATAATCCAAAACCCCAACCCTGGCACAGATAGAGCATCACTAACTGGGCAGCCACAGGCAGTGCAATAGGCAGTGAAAAGGGTTCATGAGCGTTGTCTCCCCAGTGGCTGCAAACACCCAGGGGGAAGCACAGCGCCATGGCCCGCTTCAGGCGTTCTCTGGCTTGGTGCAACCAACGTGCTTGGGGTTTTGCCAGCGGGACCGGAGCAGACCAGGAACCCCAGGCAACGGGCACTGCACCCAGCCCTGGGCGGGGCAGGCAGGGGCGCTGTCGGGTTGCCCGGGCTGGGCTCACGTTAGGAGCGCGGGGAGGGAGCGGTCTACAGCCTAGGCCATGGGGGCTCTGACGGGAGGGTGTTGGGTGTGTCCCGGGCCTGGCTGCACCTCGGGGGAGGTGGTGGCGGGAGTGTCTCCCCTCCCCCCCCGTGGCTCCAGGCTGGGCCCGGCGCCGCCTCGAGCCCCCCCCGCCAACCGCCACCTCCGGGTGCGCTGCGAGAGGCCGGGGCGCCGCCACGGAGGGCGGTTGGGGCGGGACGGGCGCGCGAGGGCGGTGAGGGGCGGCGGGGCGGGCCCCGGGGCGGATTTCCGGCTGGCTCCCGCCTGTGGCAGCGGCGGGCGGTAGGCGGCGGGATGTCGGAGGTGTCCTGGCCCCGCATCGTGCTGTTCGGGGACTCCATCACCGAGGTACCGGGGCTGGCGGCCTCCCGCGCCCGTTCCCGCCGCGCGGCGAGGGGGCCGGGCCTGGCGCAGGGCAGCGCTCGGAGGTGCAGGGCCCGCCCCGCTGTGGGGCTTCCCGTGGCACTGACCAGCCACAGCCCCAAGGGAGCCAGTTCCCATCGCCGTGTCCTGTAATCCGTACGCTCCCTTACACATCTGCGTCCACCCACCCACCCCGGTGTCCCCTACCCCACCCGCCCCCACGGCCCAAAATACCCAATGGCTTGCTGCACTCCTTGTCCGCACGCACGCCCTCCGACTCCCTGCACTCCATGTCCACACACACACACTGACCCACACAGATGGGGTCCCACACACCGCTCCAATGGCGCGCGCGCGCGCGCACGCACACACACACAAAAAAAGGCTCCCTGCACTCTGTGTCCACATACACACTAACCTGCACAGCTGGTGTCCCATACACCCCCCTCCCCCCATGGCCCAAAATACACATACACACCCCCAATGGCTTCCTACATTCCGTGTCCACACACTGACCCACACAGCTGGTGTCCCCCCCATGTCCCATACAACCCCCCCCAAAACACACACACACACACACCCAATGGCTCCCTGCACCCTGTGTCCAAATACACAAGGGCCCCATACAGCTGGTGCACCCCATGTCCCATACAATCACACACACACACACACACACACCCAGTGGCCCTGTGCACCTCTTATCCATGCCCCCCCCACACATGTCCCATACATGCACCCCCCTCACCAACAGCTGATGGCCCATACACTTCATATTCATTTCCCATAGATGCCCCCCCACACTCCCACAATGGCTCCATACACCTACTAGCTCTGTGGATGCCAGCAGGGCTGGCTCTAGCCATTTCGCCGCCCCAAGCACGGCGGCACACCGCGGGGGGGGGGGCGCTCTGCCACTCGCCGGTCCCTGGCTCCAGTGGATCTCCCGCAGACATGGCTGCGGAGGGTCCGCTGATCCCGCAGGTCCACCAGAGCTGTGGGCCGTCCTCCCGGCAACCGGCAGAGCGCCCCCAGCGGCATGCCGCCCCAAGCACGCGCTTGGCGCGCTGGGGCCTGTAGCCGGCCCTGGATGCCAGGTTTGTATAATTTTTGTTGGTGCCCAGAACTGGTCCAAGCAGAGTCAGCCCATCCATCAGACAGACCAGACAACCACCCCACGATTTGGAGGGCCCTGCGCTTTGGGGGGGTTGGCGGGGGGGGGGGCTGATACCAGGGAAGGGGTAGGGTGACCAGATAGCAACTGTGAAAAAAACAGGAACCGGGGGGAGGGTGGGGGGAATAGGCACCTAAAGTCCCAAAAAACAGCACCATCCCTATAGAAATGGGACATTGGTCACCCTAGGTAGGGGGAAGGGATGGACAAGTGCAGAGTCCTGCACTTAGGACGGAAGAATCCCATTGACTGTTACAGACAACGGATTGAATGGCTAGGAAGCAGTTCTGCAGAAAAGGACCTAGGGATTACAGTGGACGAGAAGCTGGATGAGTCAACAGTATGCCCTTGTTGCCAAGAAGGCTAACAGCATTTTGGGCTGTATAAGTAAGGGCATTGCCAATAGATCGAGGGATGTGATCATTCTCCTCTATTCGACATTGGTGAGCCCTCATCTGGAGTAGTGTGTCCAGTTTTGGACCCCACACTACAAGGATGTGGAAAAATTGGAAAGAGTCCAGAGCAGGGCAACAAAAATGGTTAGGCGGCTAGAGCACATGACTTATGAGGAGAGGCTGAGGGAACTGGGATTGTTTAGTCTGCAGAAGAGAAGAATGAGGGGGGATTTGATAGCTGCTTTCAACTACCTGAAAGGGGGTTCCAAAGAGGATGGATCAAGACTGTTCTCAGTGGTACCTGATGACAGAACAAGGAGTAATGGTCTCAAGTTGCAGTGGGGGAGGTTTAGTTTGGATATTAGTAAAAACTTTTTCACTTAGAGAGTGGTGAAGCACTGGATGGATTACTTAGGGTGGAAGCTCCTTCCTTAGAGGTTTTTAAGGTTAGGCTTAACAAAGCCCTGGCTGGGATGATTTCGTTGGGAATTGGTCCTGCTTTGAGCAGAGGGTTTGTCAGTAACCTATTCCCAGATTTGGACCTTAGCGTCCAAAATATGGGGGTTAGAATGAAAAACCTCCAAGCTTAGTTACCAGCTTGGACCTGGTACTGCTGCCACCACCCAAAAAATTAGAGTGTTTTGGGGCACTCTGGTCCCCCCAAAAACCGTCCCTGGGGACCCCAAGATCCAAATCCCTTGAGTCTCACAACAAAGGGAAATAATCCTTTTCCCTTCCCCCCCCTCCAGGTGCTCCTGGAGAGATACACAGAAGCAACCTCCGTGAATCTAAGCAGAGGGAGTCTACCCTTTCTAATTCCAGTCCTGGAACAAAAAGCACTTCCCTCTTCACCCAGAGGGAATGCAAAGTCAGGCTAGTAAATCTAACACACCCAGATTTCCCCCCTGACTTCTTCCTCCCACCAATTCCTTGGTGAGCTGCAGACTCAATTTCCTGAAGTTCCCCACTAAAGAAAAACTCCAACGGGTCTTAAAAGAAAGCTTTATATAAAAAAGAAAGAAAAATACATACAAATGGTCTCTCTGTATTAAGGTGACAAATACAGGGTCAATTGCTTAAAAGAAATATGAATAAACAGCCTTATTCAAAAGAAGAATACAATTCAAAGCACTCCAGCAACTATAGACATGTAAATACAAAAGAAAAAAAAACCATATAACTCACTATTTGATCTCTTTGTACTTACAACTGGGAAACAGAAGATTAGAAAAGCAGGAAATAGAAAAATCCTTCTTTAGCTGAGAGAGATTCAGGCAGAAAACAAAGAACTCAGACACAAACTTCCCTCCACCCAGAGTTGAAAAAAATCCTGTTTCCTGATTGGTCCTCTGGTCAGGTGCTTCAGGTTACTTTTTTTCCAGGTGAAAGAGACATTAACCCGTAGCTATCTGTTTATGACACGCCCCCCAAATTGCAGACAGTGGGGAAGCTCACTGGCGGCGATTTTCTCCTAGAACTTTAAACTAAACAGATTAATACAACACATGCACCGTTACATATACCACCAAGTATATAACTAACAGACTTTTACAGTGTAAGAACACTTTTTAACTACTAGATTCTGGGAAACTCTCATGGGAGAGTGCATCAGCTACTTTGTTAGAAGCTCCTGAGATGTGCTGAATTTCAAAATCAAAATCTTGGAGAGCTAAACTCCAACGAAGAAGTTTCTTGTTGTTCCCCTTGGCCGTATGAAGCCACTTTAGTGCAGCATGGTCAGTTTGTAGCTGGAACCGCCGTCCCCAAACATATAGGCGTAGCTTTTCCAGGGCGTACACAATGGCATAGCATACCTTTTTACTGACTGACCAGTGACTTTCCCTCTCAGACAGTTTCTTGCTGAGAAACACGACAGGATGGAAGTTGTGATCCGTTGCTTCCTGCATGAGAACTGCTCCTATACCACGCTTAGATGCATCCGTGGTTACTAGGAATGGCTTGTCAAAATCCGGGGCCCTGAGCACAGGGTCAGACATGAGCGTTGCCTTAAGTTGGGTAAAGGCCTTTTGACACTCATTAGTCCACTTAACTGCATTTGGCTGGGTCTTTTTTGGTCTGGTCGGTCAGTGGGGCAGCGATTTGGCTGTAGTGTGGTACAAATCGCCTGTAGTACCCGGCCAAGCCTAAGAAGGATTGGACCTGTTTCTTTGACCATGGGACAGGCCACTTTTGGATAGCATCCACCTTGGCCTGTAGGGGGTTTATGGTTCCTCGACCCACCTGGTGCCCCAGGTAAGTCACTCTGTTTTGGCCTATTTGACATTTTTTGGCCTTAACGGTTAGTCCAGCCTGCCTGATGCGCTCAAAGACCTTTTCCAGGTGTAGTAGGTGTTCGGGCCAGGAGTCCGAAAAAATGGCCACATTATCGAGGTAGGCAACTGCATATTCTCCCAGTCCTGCTAGTAGACCATCTACCAGCCTCTGGAAGGTGGCGGGTGCATTTCGAAGGCCGAAAGGAAGGACATTAAATTTATACACCCCCGCATGGGTGACGAATGCTGACCTTTCCTTGGCAGGTTCATCTAGCGGTACTTGCCAGTACCCCTTGGTTAAGTCTATTGTAGAGATGAACTGGGCCCGTCCCAACTTTTCCAATAGCTTATCGGTGTGGGGCATTGGATAGTTGTCCGGACGAGTTACCGCATTTAGCTTACGGTAGTCCACGCAAAAGCGTATTTCCCCATCTGGTTTGGGTACCAGAACCACTGGAGATGCCCAGGCACTGGTAGATGAGCGGATTATACCCATCTGTAGCATGTTCTGGATCTCCCGTTCTATAGCAGCTTGGGCATGAGGAGACACCCGGTAGGGTGGGGTTCTAATGGGGTGAGCATTACCTGTGTCAATGGAGTGGTATGCCCGTTCAGTCCGTCCTCGGATGGCTGAGAACAATGGGGCGAAGCTAGTGCACAGCTCCTTGATTTGTCGCCGCTGCAGACGTTCCAGGGTGATTGAGAGGTTCACCTCTTCCACGCCACCGTCTTTTTTCCCGTCGTAGTAGACACTGTCAGGCCACTCAGCATCATTTCCCTGGACTGTAAACTGACAAACCTGTAAGTCTCTGGAATAGAAAGGCTTGAGAGAATTAACATGGTACACTCTAGGCTTTAGTGAGGAATTGGGAAATGCTATGAGGTAGTTCACACTTCCCAGGCGCTCTTGGACCGTGAATGGCCCTTCCGATGATGCTTCCATCTTATGGGCCTGTTGCGCCTTCAAGACCATAACCTGGTCTCCTACCTTGAAGGAACGTTCTTTGGTATGTTTGTCATACCAGGCCTTTTCCTCTTCCTGAGCATCCTTTAGGTTTTCTCTAGCAAGGGCTAAAGAGTGTCGGAGGGTGCTTTGTAGGTTGCTTACAAAGTCCAGAATGTTAATTCCTGGAGAAGGCGTAAACCCCTCCCATTGCTGTTTTACCATCTGTAATGGCCCCTTAACCTCGTGACCATACACAAGTTCAAATGGTGAAAACCCTAAACTGGGATGTGGTACAGCCCTGTAGGCAAACAGCAACTGCTGCAACACTAGGTCCCAATTATTGGAGTATTCGTTGACGAATTTACGTATCATGGCCCCCAAAGTTCCATTAAACCTTTCCACCAGGCCATTGGTTTGATGGTGGTACGGGGTGGCAACCAAGTGGTTCACCCCATGAGTTTCCCACAGTTTTTCCATGGTCCCTGCCAGGAAATTAGATCCTGAATCTGTAAAGATGTCGGAGGGCCAACCTACCCTGGCAAAGATGTCTGTTAGGGCCAGGCACACAGTGTTAGCCCTGGTGTTGCCTAGAGCTACTGCTTCCAGCCATCGGGTAGCAAAGTCCACTAAAGTCAGTACGTACTGCTTTTCTCTGGGTGTCTTTTTTGGGAAAGGACCCAGAATATCCACAGCTACTCGCTGAAATGGGACCTCAATTATGGGGAGTGGCTGGAGAGGGGCCTTGACCTGGTCTTGGGGTTTTCCCACTCTTTGGCATACCTCACAAGACCGGACATACTTGGCAACGTCTTTGCCCATCCCCTCCCAGTGGAAGGACTTCCCCAACCGGTCCTTGGTTCTGTTCACCCCAGCATGGCCACTGGGATGATCATGGGCTAAGCTTAAGAGCTTCCCCCAGTACTTAGTTGGAACCACCAACTGTTTTTGCGGCTGCCATTCTTCCCGGTGTCCACCAGAAAGAATCTCCTTGTATAAAAGTCCTTGGTCTATAACAAACCGGGATCGATTAGAAGAGCTGAGAGGCAGTGAGGTGCTCCGTGCCGCCGCCCAAGCTTTCTGAAGGCTGTCGTCTGCTTCCTGCTCAGTCTGGAACTGTTCCCTTGAGGCTGGGGTCACCAGTTCTTCCTCAGACTGTGGACTTGGGCTTGGTCCCTCTGGAAGCGATGTAGGTGATGGGGTTGTTTCCGTTGCTGGTGAACCGCTCTCCGCTGGTGCACCTGAGGGTATTTCAGGCTCTGGCTGAGCCTTTTGGGTATGGCTGTCTGTTGCTTTTGCCAGTTCTGGCTCGCTGGCGCCCTCTGGCGTTGAGTTTGAAGATGTGGTTGCACTTGCTGGTGCTGGTTGCTGTTCCAGTTCCGGGCCTGGGACTGGAGGTGCTGTGGCTGTTTCAGTGGTTGGCATGGAATCCGGGTCCACTACCTCTGTCTGGGTCTCTGGTAACACAGACGGGGCGTCTGTGGACGGCTCAGGAACAGGAATGGGTCTGGAAGCTTGCCTGGTTTGGCTACGTGTAACCATTCCCACCCGCTTGGCCCGCTTCACCTGGTTGGCCAAGTCTTCCCCCAGTAGCATTGGGATAGGATAATTGTCATAGACTACAAAAGTCCACATTCCTGACCAGCCTTTGTACTGGACAGGCAGTTCAGCTGTAGGCAAGTCTACAGCTTGTGACATGAAGGGGTAAATTGTCACTTGGGCCTTTGGGTTGATGAATTTGGGGTCTACGAAGGATTGGTGGATAGCTGACACTTGTGCCCCCGTGTCTCTCCACGCAGTAACCTTCTTTCCGCCCACTCTCAAATTTTCCCTTCGCTCCAAGGGTATTTGAGAGGCATCTGGGCCTGGGGATCTTTGGTGTGATGGTGGTGTAATGAATTGCACTCGCATGGTGTTCTTTGGACAGTTGGCCTTGATATGTCCCAGTTCATTACACTTAAAGCATCTTCCATCTGATGGGTCACTGGGCCGAGGTGCGTTACTGGAGACTGGTGAGGTGGAAGAGTAGGGCGTCTGTGGCTTTACTTGGGTTGTATGTGGGGTCTTTGGCTGTCCTCGGTTGTAGGGTTTATGGTCGGTGTGCCCCCTGGGGTATTCGTTCCCCTTGACAGTAGCTTTCTTGCTTTCTGCCACTTCCATCCATTTGGCTCCAATCTCCCCCGCCTCAGCGAGATTTTTGGGTTTTCCATCTTGTATGTACCGTGTTATGTCCTCAGGAACACCATCCAAGAACTGCTCCATTTGTATGAGGAGGTGCAGTTCTTCCAAGGTTTTAACATTGTGTCCTGATATTTAGGCCTCATAGTTTTTTGCAACGTAGTAGGCGTGTTTGGGAAATGACACATCTGGTTTCCACTTTTGGGTTCTGAAACGCCGACGGGCATGATCCGGGGTTATCCCCATTCTGTATCTGGCCTTGGTTTGAAAAAGTTTATAGTCGTTCATGTGCTCCTTAGGCATTTCAGCTGCCACCTCTGCTAAAGGTCCACTGAGCTGTGGCCTCAATTCTACCATGTACTGGTCTTCAGGGATGCGGTACCCAAGACAGGCTCTTTCAAAATTTTCCAAGAAGGCCTCGGTGTCATCACCTGCCTTGTAGGTGGGAAATTTTCTGTGATGTGGAACCATAATTGGCGGAGGATTGTTAGGATTGGCTGGAGCCTGTTGCTTAGCCTTTTCTAATTCCAGGGTCTGGCGGTGTGCCTCCCTCTGGAGTTCTATCTGTCTTTTGTGGGGGCTGCATCTTCTTCTTCTAGTTTTCTCTGGTGGGCTGCATTTTTGGCATCTTGTTCTCTTTTATGGGCTGCCTGTTTGATCTGTTCTTCCTTTTCTTTCAGCTCCACCTCTTTTTGTCTTTTTTCCAGTTGTTGCCTGTGTTCAGCTTCTTTGATTTGTTCTTCGGCCTCCATTTTTGTATTGGAAGGCATGGTTCCTGTTTTCTTGTGTTGGGGTGCCCTCTGGTGTTTGTTGTATGAACTGCAGGCTCTGTTGCCTCCTGGTGTCTGCCTCGCAACAGTGCCTTTTTCCCTTTCTTCCTAGCTAATTTTTTCAATGTAAAGTAAACCAGAAAAACCACTTTATTTGCATGTATATAGTGCTGGTATTTGCCTCCTAATGGGAGTGCTATTGTGTGACAAAAGACCCTTAACAGTCTCTTAATGGTTGCTTGCTTAATATGCAAGCCACAGCTGCCAGAGAGAGCAGAGAAAAAAAAATTTCTCTCTGGTTCCCTTTTAAAACCAAACTGTTTCTCTCTGCTAAAAAGCCCCTAGCAGAGAAAAGAAAAATATAATATTCCCACTGGCTTCTGGATTCTATCTCACCACTGCCACTCATGTCAGTAACCTATTCCCAGATTTGGACCTTAGCGTCCAAAATATGGGGGTTAGCATGAAAAACCTCCAAGCTTAGTTACCAGCTTGGACCTGGTACTGCTGCCACCACCCAAAAAATTAGAGTGTTTTGGGGCACTCTGGTCCCCCCAAAAACCGTCCCTGGGGACCCCAAGACCCAAATCCCTTGAGTCTCACAACAAAGGGAAATAATCCTTTTCCCTTCCCCCCCCCTTCAGGTGCTCCTGGAGAGATACACAGAAGCAACCTCCGTGAATCTAAGCAGAGGGAGTCCACCCTCTCTAATTCCAGTCCTGGAACAAAAAGCACTTCCCTCTTCACCCAGAGGGAATGCAAAGTCAGGCTAGTAAATCTAACACACCCAGATTTCCCCCCTGACTTCTTCCTCCCACCAATTCCTTGGTGAGCTGCAGACTCAATTTCCTGAAGTTCCCCACTAAAGAAAAACTCCAACAGGTCTTAAAAGAAAGCTTTATATAAAAAAGAAAGAAAAATACATACAAATGGTCTCTCTGTATTAAGGTGACAAATACAGGGTCA
Organism: Gopherus flavomarginatus; assembly: GCF_025201925.1. NCBI lineage: Eukaryota > Metazoa > Chordata > Testudines > Testudinidae > Gopherus > Gopherus flavomarginatus. The sequence continues at coordinate 186,616,798 of NC_066620.1, forward strand.
ATTGCTTAAAAGAAATATGAATAAACAGCCTTATTCAAAAGAAGAATACAATTCAAAGCACTCCAGCAACTATAGACATGTAAATACAAAAGAAAAAAAAACCATATAACTCACTATTTGATCTCTTTGTACTTACAACTGGGAAACAGAAGATTAGAAAAGCAGGAAATAGAAAAATCCTTCTCTAGCTGAGAGAGATTCAGGCAGAAAACAAAGAACTCAGACACAAACTTCCCTCCACCCAGAGCTGAAAAAATCCTGTTTCCTGATTGGTCCTCTGGTCAGATGCTTCAGGTTACTTTTTTTCCAGGTGAAAGAGACATTAACTCTTAGCTATCTGTTTATGACAGGGTTGGACTAGATGACCTCCTGAGGTCCTTCCAACCCTAATATTCTATTATTCTATTCTATGAATGGGTTCGGAGAGAGGGCACAGCAGGGATGGGAAGGGGTGGAGTGGGTGAGGAGCAGGAAGGGGCAGGGCAGGCCATGGCCAGGTCACTTGCTGCTGCCAACGCCAGCCCCCCAGGCTGCCTTGGACCCTGCATCCCCCTTAAGTGTAGCCCCCCCCCCCAAATGTGGGGCAGAGGGCAGTTGCCCTGGTCTATCCTATGGCCAGGAGGGCTGTGAAAATATAAACCCAAACATTGGTGGAGCTGGGCCCATTTTCTTGAATATTGGTGGGGCATGGGCCCCTATAACTCACCACCTATGAGTGCTTCTGTATCCCATGTATACTTCTCCTACCCAGTGTCCCGTATCTGCTCCCCCACACCCAGTGTGTTTATGCTCAATCTCTTCACACTCATTTTGCCTAGAGTACGTAGTCTATAACCAGTGTGCTCGTGCCCATCTCCATTGGTAGCATTTATAAATTTGTTAGTCTCTAAGGTGCCACAAGTACTCCTGTTCTTTCTGCAAGCTCTGTGTATCACTGTTGGCCTTAACTAGCAAATACAGCATTACTGAATACCACTATAGACTAGACCAAGCAAATTATTTGCCTTTTGTGTCCTGTCTATATTAACCACAAGATTAGGCACTTTTAGTACCATTGTAAAACTGTGATTTTATCCACAGAATCATTGGTAGCTACTGTAAGTGGTTTGTCAGATTAGAATTGCTTCTCACCCAGGTGCTTGGCTAATATGTTTTCATTCTGATCTGAATTTTTAGTTAAGCATTGGCCTGGGCTGTGTGTTAAACTGAACACCTGCCACTGATAATGGTTTTTTTTTACCTTAAAAGAAAAAAAACTGATACATATGTAATTGAAAGGGAGTTGTGTTCTGATCACAAATGCACCTGGCTACTGCAGCATTGTAGTTATGGCTCCCTGAACATTGCCTAAGGCCACCCAGAGGGCAAAATATTTTAACTGCTGGGAGAATTCTGTTTTACCATAAGAATCACTGTAGTTCACATGTTGGGGCTTCAGTAGATGTGGCCATTGATGGAGTGGGTCCTCAGTGTTTATTTCTGGTTCAGTCTTCAAGTATATAACTTTACATCCAGGATTCTGTTTCAAGCACTACTTTATAGTTAAAACCAATATAGAGCGCTAGGTTCTAACAGGGAAAACAGGAAACCAGAGCTGCTTTCTACCCTTAGACAGGGCGAGGGTACATTTATCTGAGGTCAAAATTAACTTCCTAATCCTTACCCATTGAGTTTCTGTTCATTAGAGAAAGCATTTTAGAATCTGCATGCATGGTGGTACATTTTGAGTGGATTCAGTCCCACTTTGCAGCAATTCTGCAAGTTCACATGCTAGACTAGTTAACTGACAACGTCTCAGTCAGGAAAAATACGATTGTGACCAGAAAGAGAGCCCCAAAGCAACACATTCTAATTGACCTAACTGTCTGAACAGTAAAGGCATAAGTGGCAACCTGGCTCCTTACATATAAGCTGAACCCAATGTACATGTAACAACCTACTGTGTACTCAAACTGATAAGGAATGAATCACTATCCTAATTAGTAATGACTGTCTACTTGTGTCCAGTTTGTCTGTGTTATCAGCTGGTAATTACTGTTTGGCTGTAAATTAAAGCTAATTAAAATTAGATTAATATATAAAAGGATTTTACAGCCTAATGCAAAGATAAATGTTTTTGTTTTTTTTTAAATTTAAAGTTTCTTGTTTATAAACATTTCCATGCAAATTTTGAAAGGCAAACTATAATGTGAGAATCAAAGTGAAAGGCCATAAACAGAAATGCAAGTGCCCACTTGTCATTATCCAAACTGAGCAGTAAAAAGTAAACAAATGACATAAATAATAAAAAGTAAATGTGATTCTTTTGGTTTTAATCATCTAAGAAGTCATTAATAAAAGGTACAGAGGTTTTGTAGCAATTAAATAATTTTTTAAAAATACAGTTAACAGTTGTGAGTGTCCCTTTAAGTATGAGCAGGGGTGGCCAACCTGTGGCTCCGGAGCCACATGCCGGGTCTTCAGAAGATAATATGCAGCTCCTGTTAGGAGCCGACTCTGGGGGAAAATGGTGGGTGCTGCATCTCTGTCAGTCCCCCTCCCTCCCCCAGTGCCTCCTGCCCGTCGGCGACCCCCTCAATCAGCACCTCCTCCTCTCTCCCCCATGCCTCCAGCCCGTTGCAATCAGCTGTTCCGCAGCACTGAGGAGGCTCTGGGGGGAGGAGAGAGGACAGGGTTCGCAGCCTCACCCCTCCCTACCCCAGCACCACCTCTTTTCTCCCTGTGCCACCCGCCTGCTGTGATCAGCTGTTTTGCAACTCACAGCAAGCTTGGGGAGGTGAGGGCAGGAGCAAGGACACAGCTTACTCAGGGGTAGGGGCAGGAAGAGGCAGGGTGGAGATGGGGACTGGGGAAAGGGGTGGAGTGGGGGGCAGGGCCTGAGACAAAGTCAGTGATCCAGCACCCCCTGGCCGGTACCAGTGTCTCCTTGAATAAAGCACACATTGACTCGCTAGTGTTGAAATTTTTAATCAAAATTTTTCTTATACCATCTAACAATGGAAGGCAAGTGCAAACAAAAGAAAATACACAGATGAAAATCGATGCTTCCAACAGGAGTGGGAGAATAAATGCCTTTTCGTTAAACGTAATGGTAAGGCCATATGTCTTCTTTGCCAGACATGTATCTCTCAGTTCAAATCTTCAAACTTGCAACGTCGTTTTGCTTCGAGCCATGCACATATGAGTCAAGAATTCTCACAGGGTTCTGAACACCGCATTTTAAAACTGAAAACTTTGAAAAAACAAACAAATGTAGAAGCCCAGTTTTTCACAAGGTTTGCCAACCAATCGCAGACTGTAATATTAGCCTCCTATTATGTGACTTGGCACATAGCCAGTGTGAAAAAGCCCTACTCTGAAGGCGAGGTTATAAAAACGTGCCTCACTGATATGATTTCAGTCCTGTCACCAGAGAATGAGAATCTACAGAAGAAAATTTCTGGTCTGCAGCTTTCACACCACATAATAGAACGCAGAATCTCCGACCTGAAGAGTGACATCAAATCGCAACTGCACTTGCAACTTCAGCAGTGTATTTGAGCATCACTTTGAATGAGTTGGGCCATACAGAGGATAAACCTCAGTTATCGGTAGTTGTCCACACTGTGTCTGACCACTGTGTTGTAAGGAAAGAACTCCTCAATATCATGTCACTAAAGGACAAGAACTCGTGGATGAAATCTAAAGGAGGTGTTGATGTTGGTAGTTGTGAAAAGCCACTTGCCTTTACAGAAGCTCACTGCCATTGCAACAGACAGGGCTCCATCCAGGTGGGCATCTGCGAATGGATTAGTAGGGCTTTGTAAATCTTATGAGAGCTTGCCCGAATTTTGGACATTTCACTGTATTATTCACCAGTTGCTCCTGATATCTAAAAATCTCAAATTTAATCACATAATGAAACCTGTCTTGCACATTGTGAATTTCATTCTCTCAAATGCACTCAGTCACAGACAGTTTCAAAATCTAATTGAAGAACTGGATGAAGATGACTCCCTTGCTGATTTGCCATTTCACTGTGCAGTTTGATGGCTCTTGAGAGGTAAAGTTATTTCCCATTTTTTCGAGCTTCTGGAAACAATATAATTGTTTATGGAGGAGAAGCACAGAATACACCCCGAACTTACAGATCCTGGGTGGGTTCTAGACTTGGCATTTCTTGCAGTCATGGTGCTGCATTTGGATAAACTAAATGTGGATTTACAAGGAAAATTCAGGTTGCTGTCTGATCTAGTGCAAGGCATATTTGCGTTCCTGGACAAACTGCAGTTGTTTCACAGATAAATGCTTGAGGGAGAACTGACACATTTTCCCTCAAAGTCACAGTGTCAAGCCAGATAAAAAGAGAATGGAGCAGAACCCCTAAAACGGAACACAAGTAGATATACGAGTGTGATTAAAGATCTTAAGGACAGTTTTGAGGAAAGATTCCAAGATTTGCAGCAGAAAAGACCTCAAATCAGATTTCTGGTTGACCTTTTTAGTGCTGAAGCTGATTGTCTGAAACCCCTTTTAGTCAGTGACAAAGCAACATCCCAGATGGAAATAACAGAACTTTTGGAAGATGACAGATTGAAGTCTGTTCAGAAGACAGAGGGGACCCTTACTTTCTGGAAATCTGTACCAAAGGATAAATACCCCAACATCAGAGGTGCAGCCTTAACATTAATCTTGATGTTTGGCTTGACCTATCTTTGTGAGTGTTTTCTGGACACTCAAACATGTGAAATCCAAGCATTTTGACAGACAGACACTTAAGAGAACTGCTACATGTGAGCACAACTGAACACAAACCAAACTTCAAGGGAATTGTTGAAAGCAAAGATTGCTGGACGTCCTACTAAGTAAAAGATTAAGTTGTTATTATCGTTAACTATACATTATAAATGTATAATAAATATGCATTATCAACTTATATAATGATTGTGTGTGTATACACACACACACGTATATAATAATTACATATTACTGTGGCTCTTTGGCAATGTACATTGGTAAATTTTGGCTCCTGCTCAGGTTGGCCACCCCTGAAGTTTGAGGTAACGGATGCATAGTTCATTTATATGAGCTGCTCTGAAATCTGAAATTAAAGCTACAGGTCCACATTTAGAAATGATCAGAAAAAATCCTTGGCATCAATCAATCTCTTGTTACAACCTAGCTGATTTACTTATGTTTGGCTTGATCCTACACAGTTCTTTGCCCCACAGATTGAAATTAGTGGTAGTTTTGACTGTAGAAGGACAGTGCAAGGTGCACCTCTCCTGTACTGTTCCCTAATGCAGTAACAAAATGTGTGGGGATTGGGCAGGGCCAACAGCAGCCTCAGGGACACACTAATGGCCTAATTTTCAAAAGATAAGAGAGGCGACATAAAAATAAAGGGCAGTTAAATTTGGTGGGTGAGGAGGAAGGACAATAAAAAATGTAGGGAGAAAGTAGAGTGACATGCTGAATTGTAATCCTAGATATGTTTTAGTTAATATCTAAACTGTGTCCCTTTCGTTCAGTTTTCCTTTCAGGACAATGGTTGGGGAGTGTTGCTTGCTCAGAAATTAGTCAGGTGAGACTTGTCAAAGTTTGTATTTTAAATGTAACGTTTAGGATGAAAGAAGTCCAAGCAGCTTTCCTGTAGTAAATTATTTTTGTTATTTAAAAAAATCATATGGAATGCCTCAGTACTTTCAATATGTGTAAATCCTTATTAAAGGCTAATACAAAGGTTGAGTAAACACTTCCTGATTCTGTAGTCAGAGCCATGCATATGGATCTTTGTAGCCATGTGAATCAGATTGCAGGCTTAGCAACTATATGTTTAGACAGACTCTACACATACACTTTATACAAACACTACATATATATTAAATTATCCCACTTGTCTACTGTGTAATCTAGTTGATTTTAGAGGGATAGAGAGTCTTAAGGCAGGTATCCAGATTGAATGTTTTGAAATTTCTAAAGTTTTGCTCTGTGAGCGGGATTTTCTTCTTGTTATATGTGTTTGTTTCAGAAAATGTGATGTTTTAAATCGCGGACTGTCAGGCTACAATACAAGATGGGCTAACATAGTTCTTCCCAGATTGATCAGCAAAAGTTCTAATGTTGAAAATACTATTGCAGTTACCATCTTCTTTGGCGCTAATGACAGTGCTTTAAAAGGTAGGTTAATTTTCATTTTTTCTCTCTCAATTGTTCTCTTAAAACAAGTTTTAAAAAGTGTAATATGTCAGATAGCGATTACCAAACAGAGTGGAACACAAGGGCGTTAACATTTCTCCTGGTCCTGCTCCATCAGTTTGGTTTTTTTTAAATGAGTTTACTACATTAGTGTACCGTTATTCATTTAAATCTCATGTGTACTTTTGGTTTTTGTTGCTCTTTCTCTGGCCAAATATTCATATGTGAGACTATGGAGGAAATTTCAAAGAGGGACAAATGGTTCTAAGTGTCTAACTCCCTTGGGACTTTCAGTTGGAGTTAGGTGCCTAATTGCTATTTGTGCCTTTGGAAATAGCCTTATAATCCACTGGCTGATAGAAATTGTAGTCAGAATGTGAGAAAAGACGCAACAGAATGCCTTTCAGCCTTTGTTAAAGGTATTGCCTTCTATGACAGGATATCTCGCTCTGTGGAATGGGACACTGGTCACCCTAGGCAGGGGGAAGGATGGACAAGTGCAGAGTCCTGCACTTCGGACGGAAGAATCCCATGTACTGCTACAGACTAGGGACTGAGTGGCTAGGCAGCAGTCCTGCAGAAAAGGACCTAGGGGTTACAGCTGACGAGAAGCTGGATGAGAGTCAACAGTGTGCCCTTGTTGCCAAGAAGGCTAACAGCATTTTGGGCTGTATAAGTAGGGGCATTGCCAGCAGATTGAGGGACGTGATCATTCCCCTCTATTTGGCATTGGTGAGGTCTCATCTGGAGTATTGTGTCCAGTTTTGAGCCCTACACTACAAGAAGGATGTGGAAAAATTGGAAAGAGTCTAGCGGAGGGCAACAAAAATGATTAGGGGCCTGGAGCACATGATTTACGAGGAGAGGCTGAGGGAACTGGGATTATTTAGTCTGCAGAAGAGAAGAATGAGGAGGAATTTGATAGCTGCTCTCAGCTACCAAAGAGGATGGATCTAAACTGATCTCAGTGATGGCAGATGACAGAACAAGGAGTAAAGTCTCAAGTTGCAGTGGGGGAGGTTTAGGTTGGATATTAGGAAAAGCTCTCTCATTAGGAGGGTGGTGAAGCACTGGAATGGGTTACCTAGGGAGGTGGTGGAATCTCCTTCCTTAGAGGTTTTTAAGGTCAGGCTTAACAAAGCCCTGGCTGAGATGATTTAGTTGGCGATTGGCCATGCTTTGAGCAGGGGGTTGGACTAGATGACCTCCTGAAGTCCCTTCCAACCCTGATATTCTGTGATTCTATGTATACTAACAAATATAAATATTATGATGATAAGTATAAAGTCAACAGTGGGACCAGTCCTCTGTAGGGTCCACAAACTTTTTGCAGCAATAAATTATTATGGGCTATTATATTCTATCTGCACATAGCATTCTTCTGTTTTCTCTCTTATTTTAGTGTTTGCTTACTTTATTTTGTAACCCACTGTTCCATGACAACACCTGTAGGGAGTGGTTAATCTCAGTCCTAAACTTCTCAACATTTCTTGTCTACTCGTACTGAATTGGCAATGTGTGTGAGACTTGAAATTTTTGTTATAAATGTTTTTGGACATATTTTATGATGTCTTTTTCTGTTAATATTGAAAGATCCATTTTTTTTTCAGGCTACACTAAGGCTTATCTATATGGAACAGAAACGCATGCTACGGAGATGTGATTTCTAAAGCACAATAATGTTTTGCACACTAATTGGTCTATACAGTATTATGTTAAAACACACTAGGGAACTTTTAGTGCACACCAACAGGGTCTACAGGGACAAATTGGTGTGTAACACATTTGTCCACTTTACAAATCACACCTTGTGTGCATTGCTGCTTCATGTAGATAAGTCCTAAGAAGATAAATCTGCTAAGTCTTTGTAATCATTTGTTTTTCTATTAGGGAAGTGTACAAAAAAGACAATGAATTAATCTGTTAAAACCACCTTCTCATCAGTTATTTTAAGTGGATAGGAAATTATTTACAGTACCTGCAGTTTTTCCTTTGTCTGGCTCTTATGCCTTAGATTTTGCTGTGTATCATTTTCCCAACACATCTGATGAATTCATGAATCATGTAGAACTTCATATTGAAAAGAAGGAAAGTATCCACATTTGTATGCTGTATTAATAAGTATTATGTATAATTTACAATGGGCATCTTGGTTTTATATGAACAATTGTTTCTTCCCTAAACAGATGTGAATTCCAACCAACACATTCCACTGAAGGAATATGCTGATAATTTAAAAAGCATGATACAATATCTGAAGTCCATAGACATTACTGAGGACAAAATTATTTTGATAGCACCACCCCCTCTCTATGAACCAGCTTGGGAAAAAGAGTGTATTGCCAAAGGTAAAAAGGAATTCTCCCAGTTTTGGGATTAAAAACAATTAGAAAGGTTGCCAGTTTGGGTGTCCAAGTTGCTGACCTGCAGACTGACAAAGGATTTGCTCGGTATTTGTGCCAAACTGCATGTGTATTCTCTGAGCCAATGAAAAGAGGCTGCTGGTAGGTCTGCTAAACATCTCAGGTTTAAACAACTGCTAAACAACACAGGAATGCAGGGGCAAGGTTAGAAAGGCAAAGGCATAAAATGAGCTCAAACTAGCTATGGGAATAAAGGGAAACAAGAAGACTTTTTATCAATACATTAGAAGCAAGAGGAAGACCAAGGACAGGGTAGGCCCACTGCTCAGTGAGGAGGGAGAAACAGTAACAGGAAACTTGGAAATGGCAGAGATGCTTAATGACTTCTTTATTTCGGTCTTCACTGAGAAGTCTGAAGGAATGTCTAACATAGTGAATGCTTATGGGAAGGGGGGTAGGTTTAGAAGATAAAATAAAAAAAGAGCAAGTTAAAAATCACTTAGAAAAGTTAGCTGCCTGCAAGTCACCAGGGCCTAATGAAATGCATCCTAGAATACTCAAGGAGTTAATAGAGGAGGTATCTGAGCCTCTAGCTATTATCTTTGGAAAGTCATGGGAGACGGGAGAGATTCCAGAAGACTGGAAAAGGGCAAATATAGTGCCCATCTATAAAAAGGGAAATAAAAACAACCCAGGAAACTACAGACCAGTTGGTTTAACTTCTGTGCCAGGGAAGATAATGGAGCAAGTAATTAAAGAAATCATCTGCAAACACTTGGAAGGTGGTAAGGTGATAGGGAATAGCCAGCATGGATTTGTAAAGAACAAATCGTGTCAAACCAATCTGATAGCTTTCTTTGATAGGATAACGAGCCTTGTGGATAAGGGAGAAGCGGTGGATGTGGTATACCTAGACTGTAGTAAGGCATTTGATACGGTCTCGCATGATATCCTTATCGATAAACTAGGCAAATACAATTTAGATGGGGCTACTATAAGGTGGGTGCATAACTGGCTGGATAACCGTACTCAGAGAGTAGTTATTAATGGCTCCCAATCCTGCTGGAAAGGTATAACAAGTGGGGTTCCGCAGAGGTCTGTTTTGGGACAGCTCTGTTCAATATCTTCATCAACGACATAGATATTGGCATAGAAAGTAAGCTTATTAGGTTTGCAGATGATACCAAACTGGGAGGGATTGCAACTACTTTGGAGGACAGGGTCAAAATTCAAAATGATCTGGACAAATTAGAGAAATGGTCTGAGGTAAACCGGATGAAGTTCAATAAAGACAAATGCAAAGTGCTCCACTTAGGAAGGAACAATCAGTTTCACACATACAGAATGGGAAGAGACTGTCTAGGAAGGAATATGGCAGAAAGAGATCTAGGGGTCATAGTGGACCACAAGCTAAATATGAGTCAACAGTGTGATACTTTTGCAAAAAAAGCAAACGTGATTCTGGGATGCATTAACAGGTGTGTTGTAAACAAGACATGAGAAGTCATTCTTCCGCTCTACTCTGTGCTGGTTAGGCCTCAACTGGAGTATTATGTCCAGTTCTGGGCACCGCATTTCAAGAAAGATGTGGAGAAATTGGAGCGAGTCCAGAGAAGAGCAACAAGAATGATTAAAGGTCTTAAGAACATGACCTATGAAGGAAGGCTGAAAGAATTGGGTTTATTTAGTTTGGAAAAGAGAAGACTGAAAGGGGACATGATAGCAGTTTTCAGGTATCTAAAAGGGTGTCATCAGAAGGAGGGAGAAAACTTGTTCACCTTAGCCTCTAATGATAGAACAAGAAGCAATGGGCTTAAACTGCAGCAAAAGAGATTTAGGTTGGACATTAGGAAAAAGTTCCTAACTGTCAGGGTAGTTAAACACTGGAATAAATTGCCTAGGAAGGTTGTGGAATCTCCATCTCTGGAGATATTTAAGAGTAGGTTAGATAAATATCAGGGATGGTCTAGACAGTATTTGGTCCTGCCATGAGGGCAGGGGACTGGACTCGATGACCTCTCGAGGTCCCTTCCAGTCCTAGAATCTATGAATCTATAAATCTCTGGAATTACGTTATAGATGGTGTAGTCTGACCATGCTGTGCCTTAACACCCTTTGCAAAGCAGCCTGTGAAGTGAGTAGCAATGCAGCATGGTACACCTTGGATCATTTTCTTGCTGTTACAACATATTCCTCATTTATCAGATTAAGCAGCAATATCCCACCTCATGCTTTATTTCTGAAAAGTACAGTTCTGAGAAAATGGTCTTTGTCAGAGGAAAAAGCCAAAAAAAAGTTTAATGCCTATTAGCTTCTCCCTGTACTGTTCAAGTCACTCTTACAATAGAGACATAACACGGCCTAGTTCCTGGTGGGGAGCCTACCTGACCTCAGCTGATGTCAATTGTCATAGCTTCACTGACATCAGTTACTACAGTTTGCACCAGCTGAACGACTGCCCCCAGGTGCTCGTGTTTTTGGACAGCCTGTGCAGTGGCACAGTATGTATACTTTAAAAAGAATCCTGACAATGGTATTAGTCCATTCCTTGAGGGAAATGGTAGAATTATCCACAATAATGCAAAAAAGGCAGAAGTAATGAATAAATATTTCTGTTCTCTATTTGGGAAAAAACAGATGATATAGTCTCATGTAGGGTGATAACACTCTTTCCATTCCACTAGTGTCTCTGGAAGATGTTAGAAGCCACTAAAGTTAGACATTTTTAAATTAGCAGGGCCAGATAACTTGCATCCAAGAATTTTAAGAGAGCCAGCTAAGGAGCAGTAATGTTGTGCTGATTTTCAATAAGTCTTGGAGCAATGGGGAAGTTTCAGAAGGCTGAAAGAAAGCTAATGTTGTGCCAATTTTTAAAAAGAATTAATAGAATGACCCAAGTAATTTTAGGCCTGTCAGCCTGACATGAATACCAGGCAAAAGAGTGGAGCAACAGATATAGGACTCAATAGAGAATTAAAGGAGGGTGATGTAATTAATGCACATGGTTTTATGGAGAATAGATCCTGTCAGACTAACTTGATATTAGATTGTAGTTTGGTTGATAAAGGTAAGTGACCACATAATATACTTAGATATCTGTAAGACATTTGACGCAGTACTGCATGACATTTTGATTAAAAAACTAGAATGATAAAAAATGGACATGGCACACATGGAACGGATAGATTTCATTGATTCAGAGAGATGTGAATCACTTGGTAAACTGGAGTCAAACAATATGTGTTTTAATAAATGTATATAGGTGGGAACAAAGAATGTAGGCCATATTTAAAGGATAGGTGATTTGATCCTGGGAAGCAGTGACTATGAAAAAGATGGTAGGGGGAGGGGAGAGGAAGAGGGGGAATAATCAGCTGAACATGAGCTCCTAGTGCAGTGATATGGCCAAAAGAGCTGATGCAATCCTTGCATGTATCAACAGGAGAATCTTGAGTAGGAATAGAAAGGTTATGTTATCTCTATATTTGACAATGGTTTGACTGCTGCTGGAATAGTGTGTCCAGTTCTGATGTCCACCATTCAAGAAAGATGTTGATAAATGGGAGAGGATTCAGAAAAGAGCCATGAGAATAATTAAAGGATTAGAAAAACATGCCTTCTAGTGATAGACTGGAAGAGCTCAATTAATTTAGCTTAACAAAGAGAAGGTTCAGGGGTAACTTGATTACAGTCTGTAACTATCTTCAGGGGAAACACATTTAATAATGGGCTCTTCAATCTAGCAGAAAAAGGTATAATACAATCCAATGACTGGAAGTTGAAGCTAGACAAATTCAGACAGCAAATAAGGGATCAATTCTTACGGGTGAGAGTCATTAACCATTGAAACAATTTACCAAGGGTTGGGGTGGATTCCCCTGACAATTATTAAATCAAGAGTGGATATTTTTTGAAAAGATCTGCTCTAGGAATTATTGTGGGGAAGTTCTATGGCCTGTGTTATACAGGAGGTCAGACTAGATGATCACAATGGTCTCTTTCAGGCTTGAATAAGTTAGCATGATCATGGGATTTCTGCCAGAGACACTCTAGCACTAAAGTAGGAGCAGAGGAAGTGGATTTTTTAGATGAATCAGGGCAGCAGGGGGTTGGCAGGGTGAAATTTCCTATGACGGAGGGGCAGAAGAGTCAAGGATGGAGAGAATCATCAGACATACCAGTGGAAGAGAGTAGGAAGAAGAAGATTGACAACAGATGAAGTCATGATTGCTGATGGAGAAGTAGTCATGTAAAGACTGAGTGACAAGGTGTAAGAGGGAGCCCTGTTTTCTAAAAATGCTTTTCAGTTTAATGAGACACACAAGGTGGTTGAGGTAATAACTTTCATTGGACCAACTTCTGTTGGTGGAAGGTACAAGCTTTTGAGCTACAGAGTCTTCAGATCTGGGGAAGAAAGGAGAGAGAGAGAACGCTAAATACTTGTTGGGACAGACTGTTAAGCAGAATGGGTAACATCTTGGAGGTGGTCACTTGAAATGCAGTGGGCAATTGGGGATTAAACAGAGGAGCTGGACTATAGGTTAGTTGGTGCTCAAGGCACATGGAGCATCAATTTCTGTACAATTGAGTATTGCATCTGACATGGGGCAACTGATTTCTAATTATATATAAAGTGCAAATTTCTCTTATCCCAAGATCTCAAAACATTTTACCTAGACAGATAAGTAATTAACCTTATTTCACAGAGGAGAAACTAAAGCAAAGGGAAGTCCCGTGTCACCCAGAACACGGATGGACAGGCTTGTGATTAGACCTCACCTCTCTTAACTGTCTTCTATCTGTTGAGGGCATAGGAGCATTGGCAGTTGTAAATAAGTTATTCAGATGTTATGTACATAGGTGTTGGACAAAAAGCACCGGCTAAAGGCAAGCCTAACACAGAAAAAAAGGTGCAATGCTATGTTCTTACACAGCTCTGCCACTGCCTCTTAATTCTCACCAGCCACACTTCTGAACCAAAGTTTGTTTTCAAATTAATCTCTCAAAAAATAGCAGGCTACAACAAAAGGCTTTTAAAGAGACAGATCTAGCTCCCACTTGCCTTAAAATTTACAAGGTTCAAATTTTACTTTGAAATGGTTTAACATTCAATAAAAATCACGCACAGGAGAGTGATAGAGTCTGACTTAATTCCTGTGTTCTAGTTCAGCTAATATTTTCTTAACTTCCAATAGGTGACAAATTAAACCGCTTCAATTCTACCACTGGAGAATATGCCAAGGCATGTGTTCAAGTTGCTAAAGATTGTGGGACTGAGGTTCTTGATCTGTGGACACTTATGCAAAAGAATAATCAGGTATGACGTTCAGAAAAGAAGTTTGTGAAAATGCTGAAGTGTCTTGTGTAAAGCAATAGTTAGTACAGCGCTTGGGGAGGAACTGAATGGTCAGTCTTGAAAAATAAAACAAGAAATCATGTGTTATAGTTTACACTATTTGGGAGGAAACATGAATCCAGAATACTTCATGCTGGGCTAGGAAAACACTTAAGGTGATTTGTTTAAATACAACTGAATATTGTTTGGTTATCAGACAATAATATATAGCTGCTCTAAATATAAGTGGTATCCCACTTCGCTAGAACTTCCTTTATGAAGGCAGTCAGCAGCTGCATCCCATACTGTACTTTGCAAGAATATTTGTATAAGTAGCCTTCCTGAAGTGCAACTGACTGACCATCACCAGAAGCTGAATTTAGGCCAGATTTTCAGAAGTGCGGTGCACCTGGCAGCTCTTATTCTGACACTTAGAGGCAGATTTTCAAGAGCTCAGATTTCCATCTGCTGAGCTTTTTGAAAATCTGATCATTTACTTTGATCACATTTGAGCTCTTTTGAAAAACGTGGCCTAGAAGGTAATTCACGTTTGGCAAAGTGGATCTTTTGAGACGAAGAGTAGATTCAGTATTTTGGTTGCCCCAGTTCATCAATTGATAGTTTTCTTATGGGTAATTAGTGACATAAGAAATACAGTACATTTACCTGTCTTTCTATCCTTTCATAATCTTGGAAAAGTTTCTTGGAACTGAGATTGATTAAAAACTACATTTTCTGGACTAGAGTTTATCGCATGGTATTAGGAAATTAGCTGTTACGATTTTACCTTGTTTATTTCTTAAAGATTTATTTAAATTAACTCCTCTCCCTTTATAGGACTTTTCTTCCTATCTATCGGATGGACTTCATTTATCAGTACTGGGAAATAGTTTTTTAGCAGCTCAGCTTTGGTCACTGCTGGAAAAGAAGATTTCCACATTACCTATGCTGCTTCCTTACTGGCGCGATGTAGATAATCAGAATCCTGAAGTTAGCCTTCGTGGGAAATCCTGATCAGTAACATAGTGACCAAGTCTGTTGATGGACAGGAGAAAATGTGCATTCAGTGTTTTTCTTAGAGAAAAGATAATATTGATGCAAGTCCTCTCTCAAGTGTTATGGTTTATGGAAAAATAAAGTTACCTTTACACATGCCATGGTGTGTTTTAAATACATTAATACCATTTTCTGAATGACTGAACGTATTAAAGATCTGTTGGACAGTTGATTTCAAGTGTAATTTTCTAAACTTTGCCAACCCAAACCAACACTCGGCTTCAGTATTGTCATTATTACTGACAAAGGCTTTTGAAACTTTCACTACTGTGGAGTGCAGGACGTGCTCAAGGACTGTCAAAAACCTTACTCAGCTTTGAATGGGCAACACTGAATTCTTTGTTCCTTTGGTTAGGAATCTCCCAGTCATGAGAGATTCTAAACATTTCAAATCAGAGCATCAGCATCTACTGCCTGCCAGAGTTTTCTGCAACCTCTAACGCTTCTTAATTGAGGTTGTAAAGTTAAGCAGCATTCAGCATGGCTAAATGTGTCATTAATACTAAATAATCCCAGCTCCTAGTGTCAAAGAATTTTAACATGGTGCTGCAAGTCAAGATTTAAGAAGCTGAAAATAATACATCTGCAATCGGAGCTGAAGGACTTCAGGATTTGGCTCATAGCAAAGACACACTTTCAGTAGTTTGAACATAAAAACTACTTTATCTTGCTGCTTCTTTAGCAATATTGTTTTAGATCTCCTGTGTAATTGAAGGGATTTAGGTCAGAAATTACTTCCTGTGCTCTATGCATCCTTTTTCATACCTTGGGTGTTCTATCAATTAGTATACCCTAGTGTTAGTTAATGTTAGATCCTAATCACGATTGCCTGCTTGATCTACTACTTGACAAAAAAGATGGTCATTGCTTAAGGCAGGGGTTCCCAAACTTTTTTCCTTGAGGCCCACTTGTGCAGCTGCAATAGGCACTATGGCCCATCACCCTGGCCCCCCCACTTCCCCCTTGAGATCCCCAGGCATCACCCATCCCCAGCTGCCCTCCATTGCCCGAGCACCTTGCTGTCCCCCGTGGCCTGAGCTCCTCTTTCTCTGGCCGCCGCAGCTCTGCACATCCCAATTCCTGCCCCCTTCTCATCCCACTGCCCCTCCCACCTACCCCCCTATTCCCCCCCAAGGCCACCACCTCACCTTACATGTGCATCTTCTCCAGGGTCCAGGCACCTAATTAGTGAAGCCACACCTGCGCGGCTCCACTAATTATGTGGGTTGCCCTTCATTCTCTTGTGCGGCTGACCAGGAGCACATCTTAGAGCAAACTATCTATGGATCACCTGAATGGAGCTCGCGGACCACTAGTGGTTCACAGACCACAGTTTGAGAACCTCTGGCAGAGAGGGTTTAGATAAACAGAACCAAATGTCCACTTAAGAACCCTTACTGAAACTGGCTAGTTCCTTACTGGAAATGAGCTGCTTTAATTTGTGTAGTCTAGGGCAGTGGTTCTCAAACTAGGGCTGCTGCTTGTTCAGGGAAAGCCCCTGGCAGGCCGGGCCAGTTTGTTTACTTGCTGCGTCCGCAGGCTTGACCAATCGCGGCTCCCACGGGCTGCAGTTTGCTGCTCCAGTCAACAGCGCAGGCCGAGGGACATGCTGGCCGCCCTTCCTGCAGCCATTGGCCTGGAGTGGAGAACCGTGGCCAGTGGGAGCTGCAATCGGCTGAACCTGTGGACACGGCCGGTAAACAAACTTGCCCGGCCTGCCAGGAGCTTTCCCTGAACAAGCAGCAGCCCTAGTTTGAGAACCACTGGTCTAGGGTGAAAATATTCTATTTGCTTATGTGTGTCTAGAATTCAAGCAACAACCCCAAAAGCATAGCAAAATTGAGAGATCCATTCCATTATCAGATCAGATACCTCAATAATTGTTCCCTTTGAGTAATAAGGGGCTTGTTGGTAATGCAGCTGATTGCTATCTGGAAGACATCAGAGGCCTGAACAAGCCTTGTACTAATCACTGCTATTAGTATTAAAAAAAAAAAAAAAAAAAAATTGTTTCCACATGCACAGGGATTCGGTCCTGCTGCTGTTATTTATAAGCACAAATACATTAGTTGCAGAAGTTATGGAACTTTTCACACACAAGTGAAGGTAATAAGAAACATATTCAAAAATAAGAATCATCACTGGTTTTGTGTAGAAGGAATGGAGCAACGTATATCAAGTTTGGAGCAAGACATTTTGCCGCTTACTAAAGATTTTGACCAAGGAGCACTAGTGTCTTAGGTAAAAATCCTATCTGTGAGAAGTGGCAAGTCTTAGTTTCAATGAAACAGTCATCCTATAAAAAGCTTTTATTATTACATTGTACGGAAAGTTAAATTTAACTCAAACAAATTTTATGGCTACATACCAAATCCAAAAACCAGTGTAACTAAAATAATGATTAGTTAGATATGAATACCATAAGGCACAAGTTCAAGTATTAGTGTAACAAGTATCCTTGGAAACACACAATTCTTTTGTCACAGGCTTGGTTAACTGCCATCAAATTTTAAAAATACAAGTTTTCCATAGTTAAGCTTTCCTGGCTGATGAACACAGATCTGCTTTCCAGTGGACATTTAAAACAGCTGCAGAACCATTTTAAACAAAGTTTATATAAATCAAAGTTACATTATGACATGATTATGGGGTAAGATAGATGAAGAGCTAAGATCTTTCTGTAGGACCCAAGCAGTAAATAGTTGCCCTATGATTCTACTGTGACAGTCCATCTGTTAATATAGATGAAAATAACTTTCATGTAACATTCATAGCAAACATTACACTATTCAAATCTCTGCCTTTGGAAATAAGCTTATCAACTTAAAGGGGCACCACTCCATTAAGTTGTAGGCTTTTTATATTACACTACTACAATACCCTCTTGGAAACCGTTAAGAAGGTTTCCTTGTTAATATTGTCCTTTCAGATTTGGCAAACCTTGATTTTTATCAGTATTAAGAAATGAGCTGAAATTAATCATTGTTATTCATCAGTCTCTGTGCAACCCAGTAGTATTTTTTCCAACAAACTGCTACTACAGCGAGAGCTCATAACAAATTATATGTGGGTCCTACAAGTGGCTTTTTTTTTTTTAAATTTCTTGGCAACAGTGTTATGTATATAAAAAAGTTGAATCAAAGAAATCACTTCAGACTGAAACAACCATTGTAAAAGGTCAAAACCTAAACTAATTAGGTCAAAACCTAAACTGAGTGTCCTTTCAACATAAGCAGCTATTCTTTTCCTCCCACCTCCCCAGGCAGAGGTCTGTAATTATAGGGTGTTCTTTTAAGAAATGCTTCATTCAGAATGGGAAGAGTTATATGAAAGCTATTTTTCAGCAATTTTATAAAGAACTGAAACCCAGAGTAACTCCGAACACGTATCAGTTCATTGTATTTATCAGACTCTGTTTAAAATACAATTTATACCTATCTCACTGCTCTGATCTTTGTTTGCAAACAAAATAATTTTATACTGCTTAGAGTACCTAAACTGCTACATGCTCTAGTCTATGCAGAAAACTCACTACAGTTTTTTTTAAAAACACCCAAAACCATGATTTTGTCTTTTTGTGTTCCAACTACAAAAAGCTGAATTATAAAAATGCTAATATACACAACCTAATATCCAGCAGGATGTTCCGCTTTACACCACAGGTTGAAGGAAATAGTAAAGGTTAAGAAACTAGAAAAACCAAATCCAAAAGCTTCAAAACAAGCTAGTTTTAGTCTGGATGTTTTTCTTTGTTTTAAAAAGATGTAATTGTCTAATAAACTAAGGAAAGTCATACACATGACCAACATCTGCAGTAGGTCACTTCCTTATTTCCCCAGTCTCCCATCCCCTCACAAAATATATCTATCGATCGCTATCTGAATTTATATAAACAAAATGGTTTTAGATCAAATATATGGACATTTATTTTGCACACAGTCATGAGGCTGGAAGGCAGCGAGATGCTAGCATTCGGTTTCTTTGCTGTCCACTCGATTTTGGCGCTGTAGTTTAAAGGATGATGCTTTCTCGCTCCTAGTGACAGGATGGTCTGTAAGATCCTCAAAAGATTTAGCAGCTGAGCTGCTATTTGGGAAAGGGTCCTTCTCAAAGCAATCTTCATCAACATGAGAGTCAGTACTTGGGTCCTCCTGAATAGTGTCCATTCTTTGGTGGTCCAGTTTTGGTGCGGCAGCTACTACAGGCATTGCTGCGATGGGCTGCAGTGGCTGGTGTCGGCTTGTTGACTGTGCAGTAGGAAATGGCTTGACAATTCGAACAGATGCTGAGTCCATACTACTGAGCATCTCAACATTCTGCAAGACACAAGCAGCTCAGTCAGGTGGGGGCGGGAATTTTTTTCTAATTTGGAATTCAAGTCTTATTCATTGTCCCTTCACAGGGAGAGCAGACAAAACACACATTCCTTTTGGAGTCTGGATACTTGGGGAGGAGAAAGTTACAGTAATTCATAAATAAAAGTTGTCACCTGATGGCTTTGGGCAGCCTTCCTGAAGGAAGAGAAGCTTTAAAGTTCAAGGTAACACATTCTGTTACCTTACACTGGTCAAGTCTAAACCCAAATAGTTGGCCTTTTTTCTAATTCAGCTGACCATTCTTGTAAGTTACGAATTATTCCATGCTGGCACTGGCTAAGTTAAACATTGAACACCCTTTCAGCTAGAGTGTCATGTGGTTTGTGCAGGTTCTAGTCTGCTGCCACTCCTGTTCAACGTGAAGCGATTCAGGGAGGCAGTGTGAGCTGGTGTGTCTCAATATGCAGTTTATGCCTCTATTTCACCAATTGATGCAACTACAAAGACTGGCAGAAGTGATGCCAAATGCCCTCAGCTGACAGGCCCCACCTTTTGTTAGTCAAGTTTACAATCTCGAGGGTTATCTTTATAACTGAACTGTTCTGGTGTGTCCAGGAGCAGCTATGGCTATAGATTTATAGATTTTGAAGGCCAGAAGGAACCATTATGATTATCTAGATTGACCTCCGTGTAACACAGTCCACAGGACCTCCCTGAATTAAATCCTGCTTCAAGTCCAACAGCTGTAGCAGGAAAAGCAGCAGATCTTTTAGAAAAATATGCAATCCTAATTTAAAGATTTCCAGTTACACAGACTCCACCACAACCCCTGGTAAACTGTTCCAATGGTTAATAAAGGAGGAGGAGGCACAGAGAGGTGAAGAGATTTGCCCAAGCTCACACTGCAGATCAGCGGTAAAGTTAGAAAGAGAACCCAGATATCTGAGTCCCAGTCCAATACCCTACGCACTGCCCATGCTGCCAGGAGTGCTTTTGATTTACTTTTGTTTAGACAAAAGATCGTGCCCTTGCCATCTTGAGAGTACAAGGTCACAATGTGTACTACTGGGGCTTCAATCTAAGACCACTCTAACAGCAGCTGGTGCAGGACATATTGCACGTTAAGCAGTGTTTCTTGCAGGGGGCACATTACATCTCTGCTGTGCCATTGTACCAGCTTCCAAAATGTTTCCAGATAGAGGTTAAGGTATAAAGATGAGATGATTCGTGCCATGTTGTCTGAGACCTGCCGCTTTCACTATATACTTTGGCAGTTGAGATGCTCAAGCTAATAGCAGCTTGGTTTACTTATGAGGGGGGCTGGAGGCAGGGATTTCTCAGTAAGGAGTCCTTGATTCTGGCATATGCTTCCCCCACAGGTTTACAAGATCTCACATTTATTGACCCCCAGGATCGTTCCTCATGGCCTGTTCTGCAGGTTAAATGAATGGTGGAGAGGGGTTTTTGTTGCATCTGGGAGGGTTCTAATGTTAACAGATCAGGTGGTCTGTTCATTTTATTAATGAAGATTGTACACGCGCTCAAAGCACTGGACACTGTGCTTACACTGAAATAAAAATGAGAGGGTCTTGGAATGGGCTACAATTATATGGGTAGTTATATGGCCTGCGTCACCAGAGTATGAACTAGCAGGAAGTGTCACTGCCTGAAAAGTGACAGATCCTTCAGCCCTGTGACAGAAGTTCAAGTGACCAGCTGGAAGCAGCCCAAGGATCACAGTATGAGAATCTACAGTTTCAGCTGGAACATCCAGCTGCTAAAAGGATAGTCTGTTACTAAAAGGCCACTTTGCAAGGAATAACTAATTCACTAGGCAGAGACTTTTCTGCTACTGCTGAAGTCATCAGATTAATACTTCCGCCTCTGGAAACTCCGTTTTATTTGCATCACTTGGCCCAGGGACAAGAGGTCAGTGGTTGAAACTTGCTGAGCACACACCCAGACAGGAACTTGAATGCAGACACTTGTCACAAGACACACAGCTTTGCAGAACAAAGCAGCTCCCTGCATAATATGCCATGGCTAGTGCTCAGGAGCAAGTGCACCTTCAGTGAGATAAAGACGTCACCACTCACAGATGCAAAAAGCAAAAGCCACAATATTTCATTTAAGCAAAACTAACATTCCTTCTAGAAGAAAAAAACCATAAAACACCCAATTTCTGTTTCCTCTGGCAGAGTTTCTGTGCAGAAGACATCATGGCGTTCTTTGAGGATTACTCCACAAATGTCTTTCAAGATCATTTTTTCTAATAAACATTACATTTCAAAGCTAGCTCTCTGCTAACATACAGTTAAAACAATTACTGTTCCTTGAAAGCAGCAAACTTACACTGGGACAAAATAGAGATTTTGTGTTCTCTTCATACTGTTTATCCAATTTCTTGTCCTATAAAGAAAACAAACCAGTCAGTCCTATATTGTTTGCTGACCAGATGAAAGCACATTCTTATCCCCTCACTGCCCATTGCACTCCCAGTCTCAAACTGCAGCCAGCTGATTCCCCTTGGATAGATAGCCAAGATTACCTCAGCAGGGAAGAGAAAAGCTAGTAGAGAGAGAGAGAGGCTTCTTTGCAATTACACATGCAGTGACTCCTGTACAAAAACCACCCTTATTAGAGAACCTCCCATCTGGAGAGACTGTGCCAAAGTATCCATGAGTAAGGCTCCTAGGCACCACAGCAAAAGAAATAATAATAATATCCCCAAAACAACCAAGTTCCCAGTTCTGTTTAAGCAACTGATTTTTGTTGGTTTCTTGAGTGGTCAGTTAAAACCTTTAAATGTATATGAAATACTAGAAAGGTTTGCAGCAAAATGTAGAATTATACAGTATTCATTGCCGCATCCTCACAATGAGTGCAAATGCCAGTTTCTGGGGGTTCTTTAATTAATTCCCTCCTGACAGGCCAAGTGGGCTGACTTTCGGCGGTTCTGCTCTCTAATGTAAGCAGAGGGGTTCTTAGGAAACAGTTGTTTTGGCAACTGAGGTGAGACTTTGCCATGCCTGATGTGATCTAACAGACTCAGGGTTAAATTATTCCATTTTCTACAGCAGGCAACTTCAGCTTCTCTGCTGAGGACAGAGCCTATGACTCCAAGCACAGTGCCAGCACTCACAGTGAAGATGATCATCATCTATTATGTAATTCTAAGTAGCACTGGCTAGCCAAAATAAAAAACCTCAAATTAACATTTCTCCACTGATGCAATCTTCTAATGTTAACAGGAAGTAGTTCAGCGTTTTGGTAACATTAGGGTTCATTATGAAGGGCTCTGCGGAAGTTAGTGAGAGTTTAACCTGCTTAAGGAATGATGATAGGTCCCAAATAGTAACAGTTTTACCTTTATGGGCTATCTCCTAAAAACTTACCCCCTGGATCTTTGCCATTACATGTATGAATAAGTTCCACCTACAATATGATCAAACTGGTCAGTCACCTTAAAGTAGGTTTACTCACCACAAAATGGACAAGAATACTGAGAGGAATCCAAAATAGCAAGGAAAACACAAGTACGGAGCCCACTATATTGTCTGCAAGGAATTTCCCTGTAAACAATCAAGTCCAAACCAATTAGTTATATGCCAAAGACAACATACAAACCCTGTTTATGTACATAAATATAGGTCCTGATTCTGCCATCTTGAGTCCTGTGAGTAACCCTACTAAAGTCATAGGATTGCTCAGATGCATAAGGGCTGCAGGACTGGGACCATATAAAATATCTGTTCAGCAAGTTAAACCTCAAAGACGCTTGAAGTCACAAATCCTTTTCTCTGCCTCCTTTAACTCTTTAGTACTAGATGTCTCTCAATATTTCACATTAGCAGGCTGGGTGCACTTAGTTCTCCAAGGCATATCTTCCATTACTGCAAGCCCCTCACATGCCAACTCACAACTCTGATCTCATGGTGCAAATAACAAAAACACATGCCTACTCTACTACTATGCTTACTTCCAAATATCAAGAGACACACAATACTTCTGTTTGAAGTTACTAAGTAGTTTTAATATTAATCACCTGGAAAACTGCAGTTCTTAGATCTTATAAGACTTTAGTCCAGAAGACTGAAAGCCATATAATTACCCTGCAGATAATGTAGCATTTACCTTGAACTTACACTGTCTGTTACCCTACCATTACAGAATCATGTAACTGATATCTTCTGATATGGTTACAACATAGTGAGGAGAGCTGTTATACCAGGACATATCTCCATGCTTTGTGTTCTAAGGTGCAAGATTAGTGACAACATACATCCAACCACTTGAGGAGTGTGTGGATTCAGTATAACCAACCACCTTGCAGTGCGTTACTTTATACTGTGGTATTTATTAACTGAAAATTCCCCACCCCGTCTACCTTGAAATTCTTCTTTAAAGATCCATTTAACTGTGCTGCCTATAAACAAGTCTAGGTAACTGGTATATAAATCACCTATTGTTACTCCTTTTCCTCTGATCTCTGTCTACTGCTTTGTCTTTAAATTGAAGGCTTCTTGGAGCAGAATCATCCTCCTTAAATGCTTGCAAATAATAATAATGGAGCAGGAAATGCAAGAAAACTCACTGTAGCTTTAAAGATTTAGAAGGGGACATTGATATTTTCAGTTCTAACATGATGCACTAAAAGTTACATTAGGAAGACAACTCCTACCCAGCCCCACCTTCCAAGATATGAACAGTGATTTGTGGGAGGTCAAGCCACCTGGCCCACACACAGCAAGAATAGTCATCCGCCACTCTGATTCTTTTCACAGTGCCTTCAGGGTAGTAGTTGGGAATGTAGGTACCTTAAAAAATTAAAAAACAAAACAAAAAAAACAACAACACATAGTTGGATTACTTAACTTACCAAAAGTATTGATGCTAAGCTGATCGATGAAATCCCAAAATCGTTCAATCACATCCTGCACTTGCTTCTCACATTTGCCCTGCAAAAGTAAACATTTATTTCAAAGAATGATCTTATATTACTTACGCCTTAACCATCCTGGTCACAGGGCATGAAAAGGACGTAATACGAAATGTAACTACACAGTCAAAATGTATTTTGCATAGTTTATGAACATGTATTTATACCATTTTTCAATGGCCAAAGTCCATTTCTGACTAGCTGCAGTGACTGATCTGAGGAAAGTCTCCGTTTTGATTTGCTTGTCTAAAAACAGCTCTTAGAATCTAATTGTAACTTCAATCCATTAAAGCAGAGCAGTATTTGACTGAGGTTAGTTAGTGCCTGTACAACGCTTAGGAGGCCTAGGGTTAAATTCTCAAAAGTGACTTTGGCACTAGACAGCCTAATTCTCACTGAAAGTCAATGGAACTAACGAGCTTGGGCACCTAAGTCTCCTTTGAAAACATTACTCCTTGAATTTGGTATAAATACTAAATATTATTCTACTCAGAGCCGTGCATCATATGCATCTCGACCCATTTCCTCTCCCAAACCACCTACTACATATGTGTAGGGAGCTGTCACTCTTCAGCAGCAGGTTAGGTCTCAGGCTGACTTGGGAGAGCAAATGGTGGTGACAAATGGAGAGATTTTCATCATTTGCTCATCTGTTTATCAATCCCGTCCCCTGAAGCATCAAGCCATTGCCATCCTTACAGGGGAATGAAATACTCATGTTGTTGTCTTCTGAGGAAAAGCCAGGCATGTTTGTGAAACTATTTTAAAAAAAGAAAGCTGGGACCTGATGCTGAGCAGCCAGCACTCCTAAAGCCCTCGGGAAATGGGGGCACTCGGCATCTTTCCAGATCAGGAGCTTAAGCAAAAAATAGTTCATTTGTTTTTCAAGATTTTGAAACAAGAGCACTCCAGAAGTCCAATGACTAACTTTTTCAACCACTGCTTCACAACTTTAAATGGGATTCCATGGGGCCCCTTCAAGTGTTGTATATTACTCCTGACCGTTACTCCTTTGCTTTTCATAGCTTTTCTACATTACCAACCCTGATCCCCTCTACAAACAACAGAGCTCACTCACAGTCATTTATTTTCTTTCTATTCAAACCGCACACATGGCGAATCTTATCCCATCAGCTCCACTGATAAAGAAGCTCTGCTCTTGAAATACCAGGGTCATTAAAATGGCCTTGGAATTCAAAATAAATAAATAAATCAAAACTCCATCATCTATATGGCAGGGTCCAAAAACACAGAAACTCCTTGCACAGGGATTGCTTTCACTGATGTCACTGGAGTTTGTGCAACAACTGCAGAAACAACCCCACAACATGCAATGCTTAGGGAAAGACCAGGGCTGGCTTCTGGTAGTGCTAGGCTGTCAGCAGCACTGTTACATCAGGGCAGTGCACAAGAGAAACTCAATCAGGTATGAGTAAGAAGGGCATTTATGGAGATGCACAGTGCCCTGTACAAAGGATTTCTCCCTCCACTGCCCTGAAAAATGAGATTTCATTTCAGTGGCAGAAAGGCTGTTCAGGAGATCAGGTCTAGGGCTACTCTACTGTATGAACAAGCAAGAGGAAACAGGTTACATGAAGGGGAAAGGTTCCCGGTGTTTTAGCTAGAAAGTCTATTCTTACATAAAGAGAATGCTTGGGGCATCTGGCTCCCAGGAACACTCACATTCATGTCACAGAATCCCACAGTGCAGGGCTTTCCTTTCCGTAAGTACAGGAACTGCTGGTCAGCATCAACGTACGGACTGCACTTGCCATGCTCGTCCCGGCAGCAAACCTTGCAGGAATTGTCCGTTTCTAAAATAAAAGCAGTGAACTATTTTTCCCAACTCTTGTGGTTATTTTCAATCCATAACCAAGAGTTTCTGAGCACGGAGGGGATTGCTTCCTGGTCCTCTTGCTGACCATGCCCCTTCCCAGCAGACGGTGTGTGGAATGGAGGACTGTGTAGTCTCTAGTCACACAAAGAAGCTTCTTGAGCTGCTCAGAATATAGAGAGCCTGAAGCTTGGCAAGATGCTCCATGCAGCAGTGGGGGAGACACAGGAAGCTCAAGGCATTTTCTGTTCAGCTCTGGAAGTTAAATTACTGCAGCCGTCAGATGTCAAGGGCAGATGAAGGGTTTCAGAGGCATCTGAGCCCTGGTTCACATTTGTGTGCAAATGACATTTTAAAAGCTTCCTACTGGCCTTGTCAAACTTCTGAGCAGGCATCTGGAGATAGGAAGAGCAGCCACAGCCTGAACAATGAGGGAAGAGGTGCAGGGATCTGAGCTAGTGATTCTTTGATCTTTGCCCCTGGATTGTAGAGAGCCTGGAAAGGGGGAGAGGAAAGTGTGTGTGTGTGTGGGGGGGTGTATTTCTAAGAGTCTATAAGAGAGACATGCATGAGGGAATTCTTTCCATTAGCCCAAACTTGCCCTTCACATCCTCCAAACACTCCCTTCCCCTTCCTCCTGTCACTAGCCCCTATGTCTAAAACAGTGGCACATGTGGCAGTTGCTGATGGGCTGGGAAGAGCTGGCTGGTCACATGGTGCTGCCTTTCCTTCTGTTTCCAACTGCTACATCACATTGAAGACCTTTAATGTATCAATGGGTAGGTCTACACTGCAATAAAAGCCCACAGCATCAATTCTCAGAGTCCAGGTCAGCTGACTCGGGCTCGTGAGGTTCAGGGTGCAGGTTAAAAATAGCAGTGTAGACGTCCAGTCTTGGGCTGGAGCCCAGGATCTGAGACCCCCACCTCCCTCACAGGATCTCTGACCCCAGACTCCAGCCCTAGCCTGATTATCAATACTGCAGTTTTATAGCCCTGCAACCACGCCCATATCAGCTGACCTGGGCCAGCCACAGCTGGGCCACAGGGTCATTTACTGCAGTGTAGACATACCCTTAGTTACTCTTCTCAAGTGCTCTTTCTGTGTAGGCAACTGGTGTAGCTGCCACAGCCCTCTGCCTCCCAGCTATCTGTTAGACATTCCTTCCCCAGCCTGCCTTGCTGGGGCCAAGGGGAAGTGTAGACATCTCTACTGCCCAGAGAGCCCCAGCGTATCAGCTTCATCTATAACCCTGTCTGATGCTTTGATGGCTCCAGCCCAGATGTCAGAGTAGCTTCCTCAGCGCCTCCTCAAACAGGAAACAAAGTAAGGGCCGAAAGACAAACTTCAGCCTCTGACTTTTTGAGGTGTGTTTGTTTGTCTGAAATCCTGATCTGGGGTCCAAGGACCCATCCACTGACAGCATGACTCTCATCTAGGTTACAGATTAGCTGTGCTCATCAGGGCCTTAACAAGACACGTTGCTCAGGAAAGCTGGCAATCCTGTCTTGCTCACCGTTACAGGCACACGATTGCAGCCTCTTCTCCCTCATGCAGAATGGAACACATTCTCCATCTTTGCACTTGCCCAAATCCACGCAGACCGTGTCATCCGGCGCATTCCCAGGGGGCGGGCAATCACTGCTGTTCCCTACAGACACAGGTATTTAGAAGGGATGGCTGCATTAGTACACATGGGGTTGGTAAAGGCACAGATCATTCTCCCTGTGCTGAAGAGGAAACTGAGCCACAGATGCTCATTATACAGTGACTCCCAATAGCCCATTCTTGGAGCGAGACTCTAGTCACCCTTAGTGGGCTGCTGCAAGCACTCTGAGGAGCAGCAGTACATCTGGCAGATGTCTAGAAGGAAGGGGACCACATGGGGAGGGGAAATGAAAAAACTGGCTCACAGCATTCAGATACTGCGTCAATTCCTAATTAGATAAAATGCACAAAACGGTAGGCAGCCCTCTCAGGATTAGCCAGCCTTCAATCAGGAAAGGCGACTGTCTGGGCTGATTCTTCATCTTCAAGCAGAGTTGCTATCAGATGCTGGAGGAGGCAGAAAAGGGAAGTGAGCCGCTGGTGGGGAAGTAGAGGTTAAAGCAAAGTCATCCTGCCATAGCAAGATTCAGGAGCACACTTTATGCCTCGCAATGGCGATTTTTTCTCTCTCTCTCTCTTTTTTTTAATTTAAAAGGCAAGAACGCCATTTCCCAGGTCCCCCGCAGGTGCAGAGAGCAGAACAATTCTTGGACAACTAAACAACTAGTTTGTAGGACAGAGTTTCTTGGTGCTTAACTGAACTCTAAAAGTAAACATACTAGTTGCATAAAAGGCAGCAAAAGCTAGTAAAACAGGGGCCCAGAGCTTGCAGCATTCAGTTGCACATGTAAGGGAAATGTAACAATGGCATACCAGTGCAATAGGACTCTCCTTTACAAGTAGCATTTATGGCTTCCTGGCATTTCTTCTGAGCGCTTTCAAACTGGCAACCTTTACAACAGGGGCTGTTCCGATCACTGTGAGAAGAGTGGAAGGAGAGGTGGAATATTAGGCTACTCAATAAATAAATAAGTGCTAACATTAAGAGCATGACAAACCCATGGAAGCACGTATACTTCTCCTCTTAGAGCTCTGCCTATCAGATATATTTGTCCCTCATTTTCTGAAGTGCGCTGAAGAATAGGTTACATAAGCACATATACAACATTACACAGAGAGAGAGAGAGTGGGCCCCTCAACAAGGCACTAGACAGACTCAGGACATATGAGAACTTTTCCTGCCTCTGCCACCGACCTGCTGGGTGACCCTGGTCAAGTCCCTTCACATCTCTCTGTGCCCGTTTCCCTTCCCACCCTTTGTCAGTCTTGTCTAGTTAGACTATGCTTTTCAGGGCAAGGACTGTTTCTTACGGTGTGTGTACAGCATGTAATACAAAACCCCCTAAGCATTACTGCAATGCAAATATTTAAAAATCCACATTCGTAAGTAAAGTTACAAATGAACTCCATGCTAGGAAAGGACTCAACTTTCATGTCTCATCCAAAACCAAAATGACTAAAGCACAATTCCTCCAGCGTAAATGGGAGCAGATCTGCACTCTATGTGCAGACTGGACAGTAAAGACAGAGCTCAGTTACCACAGTTACTGTCCAGCTTGCACAGTAGGTGTTGCTAGGGTCCTGGATAACATATGACCACGGATTTAGACACCTTTGCAATGCACATGCAGAAGGGGCAGTGTTAAGGTTGCACAGGGAACCTTAATATTGGCACTTTCTGACTTTTGAGTGCTGCAATTGACATCTTTTTTTTTGGTATAGAATTTACCATTACACTGCACTGATGTGCAGTTCCTAGCAAAGCAATGGAACAAAGTATTCTCAATACTACTGCATGAATTAACACCAAGGCTACCAAGTAATGGCATGCACCAAAGCTCTCTCCTGGAGTCCTTAACTCTCCCAAGGCTCATTTGCCCAGCAGAGAAAGTCTCAAAGTACTAGAGCTAGGGTCCAGAAGAGAGTATTTTGCTGCACTGCAAACAAGTTTTTGACCCAGCCCCATATTCCCTTCCCCTCCCAACCAAGGTTGTTGCTTTAACATCTCTTACCTGCACTTGGCATTTTGTTTCAGTTTACAGTCAGCAGAGCAGCAGGGATCAGAATGCCTGTTCAAAAGGCCAGGATCACATTCCTCACCTTCATCCACTCTGGAGTTCCCACATACTTGGTTGTTGCGCTCTTTGAAACATTCCTGGGCCTTGCTCTGAATGGTCTTACAGATGGATTGTTTACTGCAGCTTGAGAACATCTAAAGAATCATAAGCGGTAAGAGAAGGAGTGCATCATTCCACAGTACATCCAAGACTGACACCATCACCCCCCTAGCCCCCAGTTCTGATGTTTTAAGAAACATTTATTCTATTTACAATGCCACTGTGATACCCTGGGAAAACATAACACAGAAAATAGTAGCCTGTGTTGAAAAACTGCTTTGTTGCATTGTGATTAACACCGACCCAAACACATATGCACAGCGCTGCATAACTAACTCTTGGGAGAGATTCCAAGGCCAAACCCAACCCTTCTGCTAGTACTGGGGGTTCAGGTGGAGGAATACATCCGAAGAAATACTCATGAAGTTGCCAAAATGGGGATAGACTTTTCTGACCCTGGTTGTAAGCTTCTGCAGAGCTGCTAGTAACCTTAGGCTAGTCATTCATTTGATATCTCAGTTTCTCCATCTGTAAAATAGGGATAATACCAAGTCCTCAAGGGCATTATGACATTTATAAGATGAACGGAGACGAGTATGTATTAACTTAGTGATTGGGATAACCACTAGAAAGAAACTTGACAACAGTGACTAACAGTTTACTATTTAGAAGCCTGTGTTCTGGTGCTGAAGATCCAAGCTGGGTTCCTGCTGACAACAGCGATATCAGTAAGTGTAGACAGCCACCGTTTGTCACAAAATATGACCCTAGTAGGGGCTGAATGCCTGTGGATCTCAGGCATTTGGGAGAAATTTATCTAACACTGGGACTAATAATAGTTAATGAGTATGTCTCCCTCTAGTGGCTGTTCAAGCAATTAAGCGCCTATTAAATACAGGCTAAAGGAGTGCACCTTAGCTAAGCAGATAAGGACTTGTGCTTTTGGGGTAGAAGGTTCTGGGTCAGTCCTTGTTGACTGTAGTGGGATAGCAGAAGTTAAAGTAAATTTACCTTATTGTTTTCATGATCGCCACTCACAGCAATTGGATACATAACATATTTCCCTCCCTGGTCTTCAGTGGGGGCACATTCCGGCAGACTGTCTGGATCATGCTCTGCTCCGAAGTTGTGTCCCAGTTCATGAGTAGTAACCAAGTCTGCTTCCTTGTTCGATACCAAGAAAACACATCTAAAGTCAATATCAACATGCAGTGGGGGGGTCTAAGTAATTCCAGGTCATTAGATCTTTAGAGATGTACTTCATTAGGAATCAGTTCTTTGGTTAAATATATCAGTGCTAAACTGAAGTCAGGGCCTGTAAAATTACCAAACTCTTGAGAGCCAACTGCTAGAGCGGGGTTCAGATGCTGTATGGACATATAAGAGTTCAACATTTGATACACTGAAGTCATTTAAGTCTCAGATTAACAAAATATTTTCTAAAGAAACTTCATGCCACAAAAATTATGCATGTGTCACATTTTCATTCAATTCCCCTGGCAATCTGCCTTCTTTTTATTGACTAGTTAAGGCTCTTAATGGCCACTGTCTAAACTCACATTCTACTGTTTTGGTGCTAGAAAAAAGCCTAGAAATAACATAGGGTAGGGCTGTCAAGCGATTAAAATAATTAATCCCAATTAATCGAGCTGTTAAACAATAAGAGAATACAATTTAAATATTTTTTGATGTTTTCTACATTTTCAAATATATATTTCAATTACAACACAGAATACAACGTGTACAATGCTCACTTTATATTTATTTTAATACAAATATTTGCATTGTAAAAAACAAAAGACCTACTGTAGTATTTTTCAATTCCCCCGTTACAAGTACTGTAGTGCAATCTCTTTACCATGGAAGTTGAACTTACAAACGTAGAGTTATGTACAGAAAAAACTGCATCCAAAAATAAAACAATGTAAAACTTCAGAGCCTACAAGTCCACTTAGTCCTAATTCTTGTTCAGCCAATCGCTCAGACTTAAAAGTGCTCTTTTAAGACTTCTGAAAGCATGGTCCACACCCGGTCCCTCTCAGATTGCAGAACACACTTCAGATTCTTAAACCTTGAGTCGAGTGCTGTGGCTATCTTTAGAAATCTCACATTGGTACCCAGAGGTGGCAGGACTGTAGAAATTTTGGTGGTGCCCAGAATCTGCCCACCTCTCCCCAAACTCCACCCCCTCCAAACACCGCCCCCACACCTGCCTAAGGTCTGAGAGGAATTTTGGGCGGGAGGGGGTCTGGGGTGCAGGCCCTGGGCTGGAGATTGGGATGCAGGAGAGGTGAGGCTCTGGGAGGGAGTTTGAGTGGGGGAGGGGGTCTGGGATGCAGGCTCTGGGATGGAGTTTGGGTGCTGGGTGCAGGCTCTAGGGATGCAGGAGGGTGTGAGAGGTGCAGGCTCTGGGAGAGAGCTTGGAGATGGGAGGGAGTGCGGACGGAGGGGGTGCAGCGCTTACCTGGGGCTCCTAGGCAGGAGTCTCCATGTGCTGCTACTCCCAGGCACTGCCCCCACAGCTTCCCATTGGTCACAGGGGCACCTGGGGCGGGACACAGACCCACCCCACCCAGGGGCTGCAGGGAGGGGCCAGCAGCCACATGGAGCAAGCAGGGAGGATGCTACTCAGCTCTGCTGCGCTGCCAGTGGTGAGTGGAGGCCCTGGGCTGTTTTAAATGGCCCAGGGAACATGTGGCTGAGGGAGAAACCCAGCCCCAAACATTGCTGGAGCCAGGGCCCGGCCCAGGAATATTTAGTGCCCAGGCACCACAAGCCGATAGGACTTGCTGCCCATGTTGGTATCTTCTTTGCATGTTGTCAAATTTGCAGTGAAAATGTTCTTAAAATGAACAACATGTGCTGGGTCACCATCTGAGACTGCTATAACATGAAATATATGGCAGAATGCGGGTAAAACAGAGCAGGAGACATACAATTCTCTCCCAAGGAGTTCAGTCACAATTTAATTAACACTTTTTTTTTGGTGTTTTTTTTTAAACACCTGTCAGCTGGAATGGTGGCCAAAGCATGAAGGGTCATATGAATGTTTAGCATATCTGGCACGTAAATACTTTGCAATGCTGCTACAAATGTGCCATGCGAATGCCTGTTCTCACTTTCAGGTGATGTTGTAAATAAGAAGCGGGGCAGCATTATCTCCCATAAAATGTAAACAAACTTGTTTGCTTGCGCAATTGGCTGAACAAGAATTAGGACTGAGTGGACTTGTAGGCTCCAGTTTTACAATGGGTGTTTTTTGTTTGTTTGGGTTTTTTTGAGTGCAGTTATGTAACAGAAAAGAATCTACATTTGTGAGCTGCACTTTCACAATAGAGACTGAAATAGAGTACTTGTATGACATGAATTGAAAAATGCTATTTCTTCTGTTTATCATTTTTACAGTGTAAATATTTGTAATAAAAAATAATATAAAGTGAGCACTGTACTCTTTGTATTCTGTGTTGTAATTGAAATCCATATATTGGAAAATGAAAAACATCCAGAAATATTTAATAAATTTCAATTGGTATTCTATTGTTTAACAGTGCGATTAAAACTGCGATTAATCACGATTAATTTTTTTGAGTTAATCATGTTAGAAACTGACAAGGATACCAACAAAGAAACAATAACTGGGGAAGACAGGCTGGACACAGTACACCAGGGAAGGGGCCAGGAGAGAGAAGTTTGGCAGAATAGCCTTAACTTGTGCTACTCCACAGACACGGCTCCTGCCTGCAAGCACCACCCCCGCAGCTCCCATTGGCCAAGAACAGGGAACTGTAGCCAATGGGAGCTGCTGGGGCAGTGCCTGCAGAGAAGCGCAAAGCTTTGTGCCCCCCACAGGAACCGCAGGGATGCATTGGCTCCTTCTGGGAGTGGCGTGGGGCCGGGGCAGGCGGGGAGTCTGTCTTAGCCCTGTTGCACCACCGACCGGGAACCGCTCGAGGTCTAAGTTCCATCGGGTGGGAGTCTGCACCCCAACCCCCCTCCCAGAGCCAGCACTACCTAACCCTTCATGTACCGTGTAGCCCCTGCCCCAGCCCTGCCCTCCTCCCAGAGCCAGCACCCCGTACCCCTCTCCTGCACCCTGAGCTCCTGCCCCAGGCCTGACCCCCCCCTCTCAGAGCCAGCACCTCATACCTACTCCTGCACCCCAAGACTGCCACAGACAAGAGCCCCCTCCCATACTCTGAACCCCTCGGCCCCAGCCCAGAGCCTGGACCCCTCCCAAACCCCAACTCCCTGCCCCAGTCGGGTGAAAGTGAGTGAGGGTGTGGGAGAGTGAGCAGGGCAGAACTATGGGGAAGGGATGGGGCTGATCCTGGGTTGCCCTTACAGTGATCTTGCCAAAAAGTGATCTTGAGCATAAGAAGGTTGGAGACCACTGTTGCAGAAGTACAAAAGACCAGAGATGCATGGTTTTTCTTACAACAATGAGCAGTTCAATTTATTCCACTGCCAATCTACTAGTTTAGTCTTCAGGGTTATTTTGATTTTTGGGGTGGTTCTAAACACACATTTGGTATGAATTTAGTGCTTTCATCTTTGGAGACATAGAGTCTTATTTATCAATAGAAGAGGCCAGCACAATCAGAAGCAGAATGTTTCCTTCTCACTGCTCCACCAGTGTGTCTGACTAGTTCCATCTCCAGAGACATTCAGTCCTGGCTCTATCTATCAACAAGGATAACAACTATGATGGCATTTTTTGCATCACAGATACCTGTCCGTAGTGAACTGGACTGAGAGCAAACAGTTCTTTTCAGACAGGCATCCAAGAGCCATTCATCTCACAGTAGTGATAGCACTGAAGAATAACAGCAAAGCACATGTTTAACAAATACGTTCCGTATACCCACATCAATTTCCAGTACCTTTGTGAGGATAGTTTTGCCATAGTTCTTTGTGCTGGTTAAGCCACTGTTCAAATAGATGTTTTTTTTGACAGCTTGACTATAATAAGCTATAGAAAGGAAGATGGAAGAAAGTGAAATTCCTCATATA
The DNA here is from genome assembly GCF_025201925.1 of Gopherus flavomarginatus. Lineage (NCBI taxonomy): Eukaryota > Metazoa > Chordata > Testudines > Testudinidae > Gopherus > Gopherus flavomarginatus. Next base: position 186,651,553 of record NC_066620.1, read on the forward strand.
GCACAAGAAAAGTAACCGAGCTTTCTACAGATTTTTGTTTGTTTTTTAAAGATAAAACCATGTTTAGGAAAACTGAAGATTCTCCCCAGTCTTTGAACTTTGTAAATAAATGACTATAACATTACAGCACTCACAGGCTTATAAATAAGTCCCCTTCCCCCAATTTTTGCAATGGGGAATCTGCAGTCAGAACATAAATAAATGCATGCATTAAAGACTGCAAGGCATTCATATACTCAAGCAATGAGGGCCATATAAGTACTTAAGAGATAGATGTTGGACTCCCTCCCATTGTGAAATTTGCAGGCCACACCTGTTAAGAGCTGCTTCTTTCCAGAGCAGCACATGAAAATTTTAGCTGCTCCAAATAGGGCCATAATGGCTTTCACTCAACCTATTAATTCAAGAAACTTAATTGTTCTACTCTATCCTATTCCCCTTTTTGTATGCAGCCTAGGATGCAGCCTTCAGTTCCATTCCTAACTCAGTCACTAGGGAACATTTAAGTGACACACATTACACCACCTTCAATCCTTCTACAATTTTCTAACAAAGTACAGATATTCAACCCACAATTAGAGGTGTGTGTGTGAGGGGGGAGAATCTTACCCTTTGGGCAAATTCCACCATGAGTGTTAGGCCTGGGAGATCCAACATAAGCTAGTCCAAGTGTTCCCATATCGAAATCTTGGTACGTAAAGAGATGAGCAAGGCACACATGAGCTGCTCTCTCAGCTATATCAAAGCTAAATTGCTAAAAGGAAAAAAGCAAGTGTTAGAAAAATCTGTAATATGTATGGTGAAGAAATTCAAAGATGAAAAAATCATTTAACAAGCCAGGTATTTTCCAGCTCCAGTTTCTATTACACTAAATGAAGAAATCTGCTCCATCCCCCGATCAGAGCAAGATAGTTCCTTCATATATTCTAGTACTTAGTCTGGCCTAGTTTTAAATATCACCTCCTGCCAGAGTTTAATCGACAGTGTTAAGATTCTCATTCGTCAGCAACATCTCAAGGAAAGGAAAAAACTATTATAAGGCCCATCTTTCAAAACAGCAAATGCTTGGTAACAGCAGCATTACAAGATTTCATTACAGAATGCCTTTAATGAAGTAGGAATTTGCTGCTCTCATTCATGCTGCTGAAAAGGAGCAGAGCTGAATCCAAACTCTAACTTTCTCCTTAGCTTCTCTGTTCAATGTAGGTGGTGACCCAGAGCACACTTTCACTTGTGTTTCAGCAATTTACTGAATCTTTTTTCTGGCATCCCAAAACATGCCACTCACTTCAGAAGAACAAGTATGGAGAGGAGCGCACAATCTTGTGTTGAAATGGCACTACCAACGAGGGCAACAGATAGGTGAGCAGGGAGGGAAAAGATAAAGGTGACGGTAAGATCACATGGAACCTCAGTAAGGCATGTCCACTTCTGGATGGCTGGCATTTTCTGCTGATTCTCTTTCTTCCCCTAGAACAGTGGTTCCCATACTTGTTCCGCCGCTTGTGCAGGGAAAGCCCCTGGCTGGCCGGGCCAGTTTGTGTACCTGCCATGTCCACAGGTTCGGCCGATTGCAGCTCCCAGTGACCGCGGTTCGCTGCTCCAGGCCAATGGGAGCAGCTGGAAGCGGCACAGGCCAAGGGACATACTTGCTGCCACTTCCAGCAGCTCCCATTGGCCTGGAGCAGCGAACCGCGGTCACTGGGAGCTGCAATCGGCCAAACCTGCGGATGCAGCCGGTACACAAACCAGCCCGGCCCACCAGGGGCTTTCCCTGCACAAGCGACGGAACAAGTGTGGGAACCACTGCCCTAGAACAACCTTGTAAGCATCATTGCAGAAGCAGGTGTTAGGAGGGATCTGAATGAGTCAACAACGCTCATGCCTAGTGAGTAGCTTCATGATCTTACTGCCAGCCCTGCTCTGCCTCCTCTCCTTCCCATTTATAATCCCATTCTGGTGGAGTCATGTCAATAAAGTTGTGTGATCTTCTGGGAAGGGGACATGTTCTTATACTTTTGCAAGATAACTAGTGTATTCTGGGAGAACTCCAAATATAACACATGTTAACTTTACTAAAACAAATAAAACCTGTATGCTATCCAGAAAGGCCAAGACATTTGGTAAATTTGGTCAACTGGATGGCAACTTAGAAAATGAAACAGCATGGAGAAATTCAACGTGTATGAAAGAAACAAGTTCAACTATACAGCCACACATTAAAGGAGTATCTGAGCACGTCACAATAGGACAGTATTGTTAGCCCACTTTTACAGATAAGAAAATGAGATACAAAGATCAAATGTCTTGAGCCAGGTCAAGCAGGGAGTCTGTGGCCGAGCCAGGTCTCCTGAGTCTCACGCCAGTGCTTTAACCACAGGGCTGCCTTCCTGTCTCAATAACCACAAAATCATTTATATTTGTTTTGCACTTAATAATTGTATTCTGGAAGTAGCTACTTTTCATAATGAAGCCTCTTGCCATGAGCCTGGGTAGAAATATCCTAGTTTAGAATTCTTGTGATAACTACACATTGTGAAGAGGAAGAAAAGCAATTTCATTTGCAGAGACTGATCTCGGATAGCAAATAAGTAATTCTCATATTTTCTTTTTAGGTGGGACCTTGTGTTTGAGAAGCACAGTTTTACCTCCAGCAGGGTCTTCACCTCCCAAGCATCCTTCTCTTCATTTGGCTGATTTTTTGCCATGTTATAATGTTTTTTCCCAGGCATCACAACACTTGATTCATTGTGGACAATAATCTATATTCAAGGGTATATTATAATTAGAATAAGGAACTGTAAACAATTCAACAAGCTGAAGAAATAGGCAGTGAAGCGCCAAGTGCTGCAATTTTAAAGTAAAAATGTTATAGCCAAGGGAAATTTTTCACCCTCCTAAACGATGGCCAAAGCACCTAATTAAAATGCCACCCTATTCTAGATTTAAACTTACATATTCCTAGTAGTGAACTCTTGACCTCTCAATTAAGATAATGCCATACACTTCGACCCAAATATAATTACAACTAAACACATTAGTATCATTACACTAAGTTACTAAGTGGAACATTACACAAGTTTCCATCGTATCCCACTAAGATATTCATTGCTCGGCCATAAAAATTCAGGGTTCAAATCCGGTAGAAAAGGTCCCCAATGCACCTCTGATTTTATTTAACCGAAGAAGATTTACAAGGATTTCTATCTTTAGAAATTTAGATGTGCAAAAAGAAAACTGAGAAGTTTTATGGCTAAAAGCACATTTGTCATGTTTAGGTTTTTCTGACTAAAGAGGTAGTTAGCTTGCAGTGTGGCATATGTTTAGTTATGTCACAGTAAATGGGAGTAACACTGGGCTTTTAGAGTTTATACTGTAAATAATGGCCATCAGAATCTTTATTACTTAGGATGATGACAAGAAAAGAACATAGCTTGACTCTCAGCTCCCAAGATGAACTTTAAGAGCTGGTTGATAGAAATAGCTTGTAAACTGCATTTGATACAGAAATCATCAAACACACAAAGCCGGACCCCAAAGAGCCATTTTTACAGTCACTTTTCAGAATAAAAACGCATTTTACATGAGAGATAAGTCCCAAAAGATTCCGGGAATTCAGAATTAAGGTTCCAGCAACAACACAAAACCTACTTTATAGCATTTTTGCCTCATCTTTTGTCACATGATTACTAAGGCTGCGGAAGTCACAAGTAATTTCCCAGAAAGTCATGGAAGGGCGAAAACATGAGGGACTCCTCCTCAAACTCTGTTTCCACCATTAGAGGCAACTGCAGTCACCTAAGACAGCACTGCCTGGTTGGCTGAAGGAAACAACATGCTGACTACCTGATTGCACTGGCCTTCCCAATTGTGGCCCATTTCTACACCTGACATTTTCAGGCTTCAGGCACAGTACTGTGAGATTAGCAAAACAGAGAACTGGGTCAAAACAGCCCTTCCCCCCAGGTTTGAACATCTAGTTGGGTTACGCTTAAAGCGGCAATCTAAGATCAGATTTGTCTAAGTTAAGTAAGACCATAAGTAACCAAGTCAAAAAAGTGAGTTAGATGTCATGATTCCTTATGAAAAATCATCTGCTTCAATGTACACAACACAGCATGGCATGCCTTCTTTAAAGCCCACTCTTATGATGCCTACAAGAAATTCGCCCACTAAAATTTCCATTTATTTAAAATACATTATTCAGCCACTCAGAGCTCTAATTTTCAAGAATTACTACATAAACTTATTGACGTCACCCATCTCCTCCAATCCCCACAGTGACTTGTTACCCCCAGCACTATTCATTGCATCATGTCTGAAATTAGTTGCTACTCTTCAGAAGAGGAATTGCGGCTTTTTATCTGTATTGTGTGTCACTTTGAACACTTCTGGGCTCTGTCAGATCAACACCATCACAACTGGGGTATGTGACACCATTTGCACAATAGTATGTTTATGAAAGAACCATACATTTTTCAAATTTAGCAAAAACAAAACAAAAAAAGTCCTGCAACAGAGATCAAATGTGCCAGATCTCAGCCTGAAAGCTTCTCCAACAGTTGTAAGTGTCTGATAAAAGATGGGCCAAGACCAACTCATCCGTGAAAATTCCTAGGATGATGCTTTTTAAGGGGTTACTTATATGATGAAAGTAAACAATTTATAAGTTTTGATTATTGGTATTCCGATTATGTGTATTCTGATTCCAGACCCCACCCTCCAAATGTATACTATTTTTTTTTTTAAAAATCAGAACTTATAACATCCAGAACATGCTCTAATGCCAAAGATTCACAACCCTTTGCATTGACTCCGTGAATACCTGCTCTATTTGTATGCCGTATCCTTTCAAGTTTCCGTTGTCCCAAGAGGTATTTCGATAGATGTCATCCACTCTGTCTATTAATTCAATCTGTGCATGGAAGGTGAACATAAACCATTATTTAGATCCAAATTCTTATCATGTAATATAGTTCAAAATATCCCAAAAAAGTTGTAGCGTATGTATCTATGAACACCCATTTCAAGTCAAAACTGCACCTCATAAAACACAATGGACAAATATACTGTTCCAAAAACATCAGAGCAGTGGCCCATGGTGTTTTACAAAGTTTTCCTGAAAGTTTTCCATAGTCAAACTGTAGCAGACTCTGCCATTTACCATTATTTTGTATAGTGGAGTGGAAAAGCAACATAAGGTTAAGAATAAATCATCCTGGTAAATACTTTTATGCCTATGCTAGCATTCCACTATCGCTTTAAAAAAAAAACAAACAACTAGTAAGTATAGTACTGAGTGATCTTGGTGTTCAGGGTCTCTCTGCTGGTCAATAAGCTATTGCTGTCCTCCTCAGTACATTTGGTGCTGGGGCTCCAGAGCACCTGCTCCTCTCTCCTGGCTCTTTTGTTCTTTATAGCCCAGGCCTCCCCTTCCAAGCAACATCCTTCATCCAGAAATTTGCATGTCTGTTTCTACTGAACAGCACCTCCAAATTCACAAAGGATGAACAGCAGGGTTGTTGGTTGGTTTTGGGATTAGGAGGGTAGGGGAAGAATAGAATCATGAGAACATAAGAATGGCCATACTGGGTCAAACCAAAGGTCCATCCAGCCCAGTATCCTGTCTACCGACAGTGGCCAATGCCAGATGCCCCAGAGGGAGTGAACCTAACAGGTAATGATCAAGTGATCTCTCTCCTGCCATCCATCTCCACCCTCTGACAAACAGAGGCTAGGGACACCATTCCTTACCCATCCTGGCTAATAGCCATTAATGGACTTAACCTCCATGAATTTATCCAGTTCTCTTTTAAACCCTGTCATAAACCTAGCCTTGCTGGGAGGGATAGCTCAGTGGTTTGAGCATTGGCCTGTTAAACCCAGGGTTGTGAGTTCAGTCCTTGAGGAGGCCATTTAGGGATTGGAGGGGGGGGGGGAGTTGGGGATTAGTCCTGCTTTGAGCATGGGGTTGGACTAGATGACCTCCTGAGGTCCCTTCCAACCCTGATATTCTATGATTCACAACCTCCTCAGGCAAGGAGTTCCACAAGTTGACTGTGTGCTCTGTGAAGAACAACTTCCTTTTATTTGTTTTAAATCTGCTGCCCATTAGTTTCATTTGGTGGCCCCTAGTTCTTATATTATGGGAACAAGTAAATAACTTTTCCTTATTAATTTTCTCCACATCACTCATGATCTTATATACTTCTATCATATCCCCCCCCACCCCCGGCTCCTCTTTTCCAAGCTGCAAAGTCCTAGCTTCTTTAATCTCTCCTCATAGGGGACCTGTTCCAAACCCCTAATCATTTTAGTTGCCCTTCAATCAAGGGCGTTCCGACCAGTAAAACTGATAAAAAAACAAAAAACCTAGTGATAGTGATACTTGAAATGTCCCTCCCTTACGCCTAGCTGAGTTTAGACTTTAAGGCATTTTGTTTGTAAACAATTATAATATCATTCTTTAAGATCCATTTAATCAAATTTTGCTGGCATATTAGAAGCAGGTTTCCCTATTCACAGAGACTGTTCCAAGGGAGTTTCTTCTAGTGAAATGGACTCCTTCCCTACAAATGAGCTGGCCTTATATGTGACCACATTTGTCATTTATTTTGGCTACAGAAGGAGTCAAAGAAGCTAACAGGGGCAGGCCCTTCCTCCCATATACATTATCTAAGCATCTCTACAGCATCTATCTTTAAAAAGGAGAACAAAGAGGATCTAGGGAATTATAGACCTGCCGGCCTAACTTTGATACCTGGAAAGATATCATAAAATTATATTAAACAATCCATTTTGAAGCACTCAGAGGAGAGCAGTTATAAGGAATGGCCAACATGAATTTACCCAGAGCAAATCATGTCAAACCAACCTCATTTCCTTCTCTGACAGGGTTACTAGCCTAGCAGATGGCAGAGGGAAGCCATAGATATGATTTATTTTCATTTCAGTAAAGCTTTTGACACTCTCATAAATAAACTAGGGAAACGTGGTCTGGATGAAATTAGTACAAAGTAGATGCATAACTGGTTGAAAAACTTTACTCAGAGAGTAATTATCAATGGTTCACGGTCACACTAGGATTACATATCAAGTGGAGTTCTGCAGGGGTCTGTACTGAGTTACATACTATTCAATATTTTCATTAATGAATTGGGTAACGGAGTGGAGAGTCTGCTTATAAAATTTCCAGATGACACCATGCAGGATAGGGTGGCAAGAACTTTGGAGAAAAGGATCAGAATTCAAAATGACCTTGACAAACTGGAGAATTGGTCTGAAATCAACATGATGAATTTCAATAAAGGCTAAACGAAACGGGGAGTAGTACTGCAGATCTGAATGCTACAGTGGATCAGAAAATTAAATATGAGCCGACAATGTGATGCAATTGTGAAAAAGGCTAACCATAATTCTGGGGTGTATTAATAGGAGTTTTGTATGGTAATCAATTTCTCTTCATGTCCACTGAAGGTAGGACCAGTAGTAATAGGTGTAATCTGCAGCAAGGAAGATTTAGGTTAGATTATACACCTCTACCCTGATATAACAGGAATTCGGATATAACGTGGTAAAGCAGTGCTCGGGGGGGGGGGGCGCGGTGTGCTGCGCACTCTGGCGGATCAAAGCAAGTTTGATATAATGCGGTTTCAGCTATAACGTGGTAAGATTTTTTGGCTCCCGAGGACAGCGTTATATCGGTGTAGTTAGCAAGCTTTTCCTAGTAAGGACAGTTAAGCGCTAGATAAGGTTTCCAAGGGGCACTGGGGAATTTCCATCATTGGAGGTTTTAAAGAACAGGTTTGACAAGCAATTGTCAGAGGTGATCTAAGTATATTTGGTGCTGCCTCAGTGCAGAAGAATAGATTAGTTGACTTCTCAAGGTTCCTTAGGGCCCTCCATTTCTATTATTCTATCTAGGCACCAGACATGGATTATAAAGACAGCGAGGACTGTCCAGAAGGTCAATACATGGAACTTGAGTGGATCTGTTAGTAATAAGGAGCCAGTCTAGGTTGCAAAGCATGGACACTAACATGTTCTATCTCAACTCACAGCAACGAGATGAGCTACAGTGCTGTGCACCAGCTGTAGCATCTTTAGAGCAAGTTACAATAGTTCAGCCTACAGGTGACATTTGTCTGTTCTACTTATCTTAACTACAAAAGTTGCAAATGGCAACTCCATACTAAGCTACTATGACATTATCTGGAAGAATGTGCTAACTGTGCACTAAGGCAGAGGGGAGAATATGGTACACCCTGTAATATACTAGCAGCCAGTCAGGAGTTAGGCAGGTAGGAAATGTTAGAAGTTACACACCTTGTACAGTAATGATAGTTCTTCAAGATGAGTGTCCCTCCACTGTAGGCTACACTGCTGATTGGAGAACTTCGGTTGCAGTGTCCATTAGGCCTGCACATGCCCTGCCTCCCCTTGTGCCCCGCCATGAGGCTAGTCAGTATGCACAGGCTAACCTCCCCCTCAGTTCCTTCTCTACTGCAGAATTATTAACAAGGACTCCGAAGCAGATGAGAGGTGGGTGGGTTGTGGAACCCCACACGGGCATACATCTTAAAGAACCATTGTTACTACACAAGGCAAGGAACTTCAAGTAGTGTCCCTCTGGATGCTCCACTGTAGGTGACTCCCAAGCAGCATCCCCACAGGACGGCTGGGACTTTGTAGTTGGGTCAGTTACAGATAACAGCACAGTCAAGCCGAAGATGGCATCGGAGTCGGAGTCCTCAGTGATCGCAGTGGACTGTCACCCTTGTCACCATTCTACAGATCTCGGAGACAGGGACATTCTTGGAAAAAGCAATGGATGAGGAGATCGACCTTGTGGAGTGTTTATGAATAGTATCTGGAGGGGTCATATTGTGAGCTTAGTAACATTGTCTGATGCAGTAGGTGACCCACCTGGAGAGTCTTTGGGCTGATACTGCTGAGCCCTTCAATCTTTCTGCAATAAAGAGGAAAACTCTTGGGAACTTCCTGAAAACCTTCATCCTGTCCAGATAGAACACTCGGCTTCGCCTGACATCTAGAGTGTGCAATATAGTCTCCCTGTTGTGTTGGTGAGGCTTGGGATAAAAGGTTGGAAGGTAAAATATTGATCATGTGAAATAGGGAGGTTATCTTGGGAGTGAATTTCAGGTGTGGTCTGAACGTAACTTTGTCATGAAAGAATACCATGTAGGAGGGATGTGCCATCAGAGCAGCTAATTCTCCTAGCCGAGGTGATTGCTATTAGGAAGGCTATTGTTTTTGCTATTAATTGTCCCTCCTGAATAATGGATTTGAATTGGTCGTGGCCATGAGGGTATGCTCGAGAACCCTGCTGTTACCAGCTACTGTAAAGGAGCCTGGGAGTACTGTGATGCCAGCTCATCAGGTTTGCTATGCAAGCCCTGACTGAAGAGCGGGAGAGCATGTCAGGGCAGCAGGGAAGACTCCCATGCCGGTTGAAGACTCGCTGCGGAGGTTCCAGCACTAAGGAGAGGAGACTCTGGTATGTCCAATACATGAAGGTCCCCAGAGTCTCAGAATTCTGGTGGTACTGACTGACTTGATGCTGTTGGCAGTGCCCAGGGGAATGGAGATCTTGTCCATATAGATCGCTCTCATGCCCAATGAGGCATTAGTGTTGGTACTGATGTAGTACTGCATACCAGGAATATCTTTTTAGAGGAGTGCTTACTCCTATCCTTATCCCTTGGTGCCGCTGACTCGATGCCCGTGCCCATCGGGTTCATGGACTTGTCAACAGTACTTGCCACAGAGGACTTTCGAGAGTCATGGTACTGGTCTGAGATGGTCTTGGTGCCGACAGTACTGAGGATAGCCACAAACGCTTTCCAGCATGCTCTGTATCTTGGGGCTCACTATAGGACTTCCCGCTCTCTTTTTCAAGGATTAGTAAGAAAGGTCAGTGGGGCTTATTTCTTCAACCCATAGCCTTCAGGTATTGAGGGCTGTGGGGAAGACTCACATATGCCAGGTGATTTGTGGTTGGGTCTGGAGAGCCGCCTCCATGAAAATAATCTTTCTGAGCTCTCTGTCTTTATAAGACCAAGGCCCACCTGCTGGCAGAGATCACACTTTTGTTGAATGTAGCCTTCCCCGAGGCCACAAATGCACAGGCAGTGCTTGTCTGTGACAGGGATAGCCTCTTTGCAAGAGAGGCACTTCTTGAAGCCCAATGAACCACACATACCGTTGGAGGAATGGTCCCCAATGAGGGGGAAAAAAAATAGTCTTATTTTATTTTTTAAATTTTCAGGGGGAAAAAAGATAAGAAAAAGGGAAAAGGCTACAACTAAGAACTAGGAAGCTGACTACAGAGATTCAAATCAAAAGTAATGGTCCCAACAGACTGCGAACAGCTCCGTCTCTAGCCAAGGGCAGTTGAGAAGGAACTGAGGGGGGGGGGTTAGCCAGCATGTACTCATTAGCCTTGTGACGGGACACAAAGGGAGACAGTGCACGTGTGGGCCTCAGACACCCTGCTACCGAAGTTCTCTGGTTAGCAGTAGAAACAAGCACACCGAGGGACACTACTTGAATAAGAATCATCTGTTGCACTCATGTTTATTCATACAATGAGTGTGAGTGGTCTTATTTTGATATTTCTTTAAGAACTGCACATTTTTCTTATCACAGAAGTTTATCAGGTTCTTCCTGATATTTCTAGCTGGTTAGAAGGCAGAGATGTTCTAGATTTGCTATAAATAACTATGCAGTAGGCTGGCTGTGAACTACTTATCCTTTTGGACAGAAGTGTTACACAACTGGAAAAATATCCTGTACTCAAATAAATAGTCACTTTTGGTAGATTTTAAATGAAGAGCTTCACAGTAAACAAGCCAAACAACAACATAGATTAATGCACTGGTCTCCAAAGTGGGGTGCACGCACCCCAGGGGATGTGCAAAATGATCCATTGGGGGGCGCTTTCTGCCGCTGGAGGGGGGAGAAAAAGGGGGGTGGCCAGAGGAGGGAGGGAGCAAGTGGGGAAGCTCCCCCTCGGCCTACCCCCTGGGCCATGCAGGGCCACTAGGAGCACAGGGGCTTTAGGGGCTGCAGGGCCCTGGGCTAAGGGGGCCCCGGCCTGCAGTTCTAAAGCCCCTTTTGGAATGCAGCCCTGAGTCCTCTGGAGGAGCAGGGGCAGCCGTATAGCCAGTGGTGGGAAAGAAGTGGCACTTTCCCCTTCAAAGCCAGCTGGAGAGAAGTGGGGCTTGGAAGGGGAAAGCGCCGCTTCTCTCCGGCCGCTGGCTGTGTGGCTGCCCCTGCTCCTCCTGAATCCTCCGGCCCTTGCTCGCAGGGCAGCATTCTGAAAGGGACTTCAGAGCTGCAGGCCAGGGCCCTAAAGCCCCTGAGTTCTGGATGGCCCTGCCTGGCGGGGGGGGGCGGGGGGGGCTCCCAGAATCATGGCCATGGGGGTGGTGCCGCACTGCGCAGAGCCACCTGCACACCCCCTGCACCAAACAGAAGCTGCCCCAGGTAAGTGCTATGCACCTCCTGAGCTTCCTCCCGCACCTCCGCCCTGAGTGCCTTCCAGCACCCTAACTTCCTCCCAGACCCCACACCCCACCCTGAGCATCCTCCCACACCCTAAACTTAATCCAGATCTTCAAATCGCTGTATCACAAAGTATTAAACCAAGATTTTCAGAAATAATGAAGCATACTCAATCACATTGCTCTCACTAAAAATATTAATAATTTTTTTGTAAGAGCAAAAAGGTTTTTTGTACCGTTAATAAAATAAAATATTTTTAAAATATTGTTTATTTCATCTTTATCTCATCCTTTTTTAATTCCTATTTTTTATGTATATTTTATAATGTACATAACATATTAGTACAGTAGTACATGAATATAATTTATAAATAAATAAATATACATACATATATTGGGGGTGCGTGCTCAAAAAATTAATGATAGAGGTGTGCGATCAAAAAAGTTTTGATCACTGAGACCACTGAATTAATGCATATGTATGAGTCTACAAACAGAGTTAAAAGACAATTTTTTAGAGGAAAATCTTACTATGTAGCCCATTTGGGGAGATGGGGATGAAAAGTTAGAAGAGCTGCTTAAAAATATTCTGCTCAAAGATTTATTTAATTGCAGCATTAGCCACCAGTGCAAAATAATTTCTTTTAAAAAACTTAACACAACACCCCTTAAGGTAAACAGCACTCAGAGTTCACCATTAAATACAGCATTGGATAACATATAGGTCATGCCAGCTTTCTAACTACTATAGCACTAGCTTCCAGCTGCAGTGCATCTGCTTGCATGACTTCTTCTAGCAAACAACAGACTGTCACATACTTACTAAGTAATTAATAGTTGTGCTTTCCTCCCCGCGGCCCATATACTTGAAGAAGCGATGATCTGCCACCACTAATATCTTGCATGTGTTCTTGGAGTGGTCTGCAATGGCTCTTTTCTCCCGAAGGATGTTCACTGATTTGAATATTTAAGTGAAATCAAATATATTAGACACACATATTCCTTGACAATTAATAACATCTTTAGTTTCCATTTGATAACACTGCTCTACAGCCAAAATGCTTCTGAAATAAATGTAGTCCAACTTTACTAATTCTGGATCACTGAGAACGAAAATGATGCTTAAAATTGTTGATTGGCTCTAGTTTTCAAGATATGCTATTGGGTCAGTATATATGACCCTTGACTTGGGAATGGTGGAGGATAAGTGAGTTATAAAGGGAAGGGATCTCAATTTAAACCAGAAATGACTAAAATACATCTTTGACTGGATCTATGAATAAATCTATGACTCGGTTTGGACAGTACTTGCTTTTGAGGCAAAACAATGAATGATGCAATCTGAAGCTGGTATTGCGTCACACATGATATGAATTGCATCATGTTATTCCTAGAAGTCATGGATGATGCAATCATAATGAAGCTTACATCACTCTGCTGAACAAATTGCCCTATATCAGCTCTAGAAATCATACAGTGTCGTGCTCTCTTATTTGTCAGTGTTTGATTTTGCAAAGGGACACATTTCTGTTTAGCCAAAGTGAGCAGAGATGCCTTGTACTTGTGTGAACAGTGCAGATAACTTCTGCTATGTTTGTGGTGAAGTGACTTTTGCATCACAGAAGCGCAGTATAACCACTATGGTTAAGAAAGCCTATCACCTTTATTTTGGCTGCCAAATTGGAGATCAGGACAAGAGGTGGGCCCCACACATATGCTGCAACACTTGTGCAACAAATCTTCGCCAGTGGTTGAACAGGAAAAGGAAATCTATGCCTTTTGCAGTGCCAATGATTTGGAGAGAGCCAACAGATCATACCAGCAATTGTTACTTCTGCATGATGCCTCTAGCTGGGAAAGGTGTGTCAAAGAAGAAAAAGTGGACTGTGCATTATCCAAACATTCCATCAGCTATACGCCCAGTACCCCACGGAGAAGGACTGCCAGTTCCTGATGCACCAGAATCATTCTCACTTGAGTCAGACGAGGAAACGGAAGAGGATGAAACTTCTGGTCCTGAACCATCAATGTCACAGGACCAACATTTTCTCCTCTGAACCACACCTCATAACACAAGGTTAACTGAATGACCTTGTCAGGGATTTGGAACTACTCAAGAGTAAGGCAGAGCTGTTGGGCTCCAGACTACAGCAGTGGAATCTCCTGGCAGGCTATCAGGGCAAATGGAGCCCATCAATGCTTGCAGACTATTGCTGGACAGTGACAAGAGATGCTCCATTTAATGAATACAAGAGACAAGCCAAGAAGCGCCGAGTAGACACTGAATAGGACTAAACTATGTACAGAATAGTTTTTTGCCTTTTGTTTCATAATAAATGTTATTAATATAACCCTTTTGCTGATTTTTAAAGTGTTACATAAACAGGACAGGTGAAATATTATCATGTAAAGCAACCATAAACACATGAAAAGACCTAGGTTTATAATTTATGATTAAAACTCTACTATCTACACCATAAACAGACATAAAATGTAAAAAAACTTAAATATCTTAGAAACAGTAGCCAATCAGTTGTTTTAATTGTCATATTTGAATTCAGCACATCAAAATACCTAATAAATATCACATTTTATCTCTGAAGCAGAAGACTTCTCAAAAACTGTAGACCAGTGTAACATGATTAGGTTGTTTTTTTTAGAGTAACCCCTCTGAAAGCATAAAAAGTCTTCCTAATACTCCTCCAACCTATTTGTTCTAGGAAAGTAGTGGAGAACAGTGAAACTGTACAGGGAAAGAGTAGAGTAAAACTGGCTGGAGAAATAAAGCTAGTCAACTAAGCCTTTCACATCGTTTTCCCCTTAACCAAACCTCCCCCCGTGTTCTACTAATCCCCCTTCTGGCAGAGGAGGGCTAGATCCAACTCTACATAGAGTCAATCATGGCTCAAGAAGACTCTCTAGAGAAGAGCACTAGATGCCATATAGCCTCTCTTTGCACATCATAAAGAGACAAAAGCAAGGCACAATCCCATAAAACTATTTTCAGGTCACCTTTAAAGCAAAACGGGTAACTATTAAATCGCTGTAAAGGTGAAGGACTTGTATTGGTCCATTCTGTGCTCCTTCCCCAAGATTGGTGATGGCCTTTGGTGGTGTGTTTTCCCTCCTCAGCCATGATGAGTTTTAAAAGTTATAAAGTGATATGAGAGAGAGACAGCAAAGTAGACAGTTTTCCAAATATGAAAGCATCATGGCCAGATACTAGTCTTACGTTACTACATAGCTATATGAATAGGTTTCATACATTTCACCGTAAATAGCAGGATGCTCACCTTCATTTAAATGGCTGGCCTCTAGTCCTTCGGGCAGTAATTCTTCCTCCTTATGTTTTAAATAGCCACATACTTTGGGGGACTGTAAACGTGAGAAATCCTTAATATCTTCAGATCTGTAGACCAAGAGTCTTTCATCCTGAGTATTGTCTATATACCTCCAAAGCGGCTAAAAGTAATACAAGAAATGCAAGTGATTTAGGTATAGTGTGAATGCAAGGGCTTCTAGCATTATACATATTTAATAAATATGGCCAAAAAGTTCCACTAAAAATAGCCACAGCTGTGTACATAGAACTTAGGGCCTTGTCCCACCTACTTTACTCATACAAATAATTCTACTGATTTCAATAGTACTATTTGCATGAATAGCACAAGCGGGATTCAGCTCCTTATATTGAGAAATGGTCAAAAAAAAGACTAAAAAAAAGATAAAAAAAAGACAGACATCAAGAATTCTTAGACCTTAACTGCCCTATGGGCAAAGCAGCAGCAGCCATCTATATCTTCATCAAAAGGAGAGGAACTATGCAGCCACTTTTGAAGGTTTAAAAACAGCACTTTCAAAAAAGTTTATGTGGAAGAAAAGAAAGCTGAGAGGTCTCTCCCCCCACAATGGTCCTAAGAACTGTAGGGGAAGGCACAGGTAGGAAATTTACTACTCAGAACTCTGCCTCATTCAGTACAAGCCATAATAGATCATATGGAATACATGAGTGCACACTTGCATATTTCATGAGTTCGCAGGTACTTCATGTGCAAGTTCAGCCCCCCTTCCCCTTTTAGTAACAAATTACTGTGCCTGCATAAAGTATAATTTTTTAAACTCTCATAACTCATCCAAATTAATCCCAAATTTTCACAGGACATATTAAGGAAAAAAGAAAAACTGTGTTAAACATCAGTCTAATCTAATTTGGGACCACAAATACTAAAATGTCTTAATCATAATCACATGGTGTCACTGCAGGGCAGTGTTAAGGCTGTTTGGGTGCCCTGATTGTGCACTTCCCTACCTTAACATGATTGGATTTCTTTCAAGTTTAACTTTAACAGTGAATTCCTGGGTTTATAAACTCTTGGTTTTGAGATAACTGCAATATCCACAGAATGTGTTTCACCCCAACTTACTAATATGTATGGTCAACCTCCACACTCTTAACATACTTTTTGTCTGGAAATATACTGCCTAGAAACAACTCTTTATGGTAGTATTTAATAGTCTGTTTGTGAGATATTTATAGATATTCCCAGCATTATGTCAGAAGCTCAAAACAGTACAAGAATGCTAAACAACAAGAATGAAATACTAGGTTTTCAAACTAACCCTGGAGAAAAAAAAAAGGTTAAGTGCCAAATCCAAAATGTTAAAAGCTCCCCAGTCCCTTCTTATGTAGAAGACAGGCACAGCATGCTACTCGAGAAGACACTGGTATGTTGCTAATGTTACAAATGTTCCCCATCTTACTTTTTAAAAGCTCTCTCTTATTTGTGAGATACAAATCTTTACCATGGAGGTGAAAAGCCTCAGAGCTTTAGCAAATGTTTTTTTACATTTAGATGCAGAAATCACTTATCAAGGCTCATCTCTAAGAATCTGACAAACTCTGCTCCTTTTTTATTGAAAGGTGTAACTGGGATGACACCGGACACATATAGATGCAGAGAAGTCTATATAAAGAATAAGTTTATATTAAAAGAATAAAATTAAAATTTAGTATTCTAAAGTAAATTTAGTCAGTCCATACTACACAGCTGACAGGTTACACTGCTGGTCTTCAACCACTTTTCCTTGGTTGATACAAATGTAATTTTAACTGACATATCGTAAGAGGGCACTAACAGCATAAAGAGTATAAAAAGAATGTACTTATTTTTGACACCTCCTACTTCTGCATTAGTGAACAAAGCAAATAGTACATTAGAAAACCTGCATTGTTTAAAAATGCTTCCCCAGTATGAAAACAAAACTGTAAAGTGAGAACTCACTCTTCAGCATAAATGAACCTAAGATAGTAACTCCTAAAGTGGTTTTACCAGAGGCCCTGGACCTTGTAGTTACCCCACACTTTTAAAGTGCTGGCATGACACACACGGAGAAAACAGTGAGCTAGAAGGAATTCATGAACATCAAAGGATTCCACTGAGGATAGTTTACTGATGATGTTCAGGTGGTTTGAAGTACAGCAGAACCTCAGAGTTATGAACACCAGAGTTACGAACTGACCAGTCAACATACACCTCATTTGGAACTGGAAGTATACAATCAAGCAGCAGCGACAAAATATATATAAAGCAAATATAGTACAGTACTGTTAAATGTAAGCTACTAAAAAAAGGGAAAGCAGCATTTTTCTTTGTCATAGTTAAGTTTCAAAACTATACTAAGCCAGTGTTCAATTGTAAACTTTTGAAAGAACCACCATAACATTTTGTTCAGCGTTACGAACCACCTCCATTCCCAAGGTGTTCATAACTCTGAGGTTCTACTGTAATGACAAGTTGTTTTTTTACACCATCAGATTGCCAAGATGCCCGTATGGCCTTATTTTCAGCATTCCTGTATTGTAGTCTACACATTTAATGGTTCACAAATTTTAATAAGGAACATTCTGCTTTACTAGAAACAAATTTTTCTCACTGCATATTTATTTACATAAACATGCTGCATTCAGTATGGAACAACAATCTGTTGCTTCTGCCAGTGCTTAGAACCATGCATGTTTTTGATACAACTGTGTGGAAAAGTAACGCTTACAAAAATCAGTCAGAGCCCATCCCTCCAAAAATGTTTTTTCAGCTACAGAAGTGTAGGTGGCTCGGGCGACAATAGGGAAATAGTATTGTTTTTCATCAAAGATGTTCCTATTGTCTCAATCTTGTTTTCACAGCAAACAGTACCTCTACATTGTATTCTTCGCCATCAGTGTTGATTCTTACAGTAAAGTCTTCATCACCAATGTGCGCTATAACCTTGGAATTATGTTCACCTTTAAATGTAGAAGAGAAAACTTAAGTTAACTGATCTGACAACTGACTGATCTATTTAGCAAATGGCATCCCCTCTTCTTAAATCAATACTGCTTTCTCTGTAAAGACCAGAGCAGTTTTCACTCTAAAGCAAGACTATTTCCCTGCGCTATGCTATCAGGAAATCCAGGGAGACATGCTAAAACACAGTCTCCAATTCTGTAAAAGTGATATGCACTACGATGCCTTTTAAAAAAGAAAAGGCAAAGTTGGTCAGACTCCCCTGGACCACTAGTAATGGGTTATGAAACCTTTTACCAACAGACAACATCATACTCCAGGGACTGGCAACCTTTGGCACACAATCCACCAGGGAAAGCACCCTGGTGGGCCGGGCCAGTTTGTTTACCTGCCGCATCCGCAGGTTTAGCCGATTGTGGCTCCCACTGTTCGCCATCCCAGGCCAATGGGGGCTGTGGGAAGCGGCGCGGGCCGAGGAATGTGCTGGCCACCACTTCCCGCCGCCCCCGTCGGTCTGGAGCGGCGAACAGTGGCTAGTGGGATCCACGATCGGCCGAACCTGTGGATGCACCAGGTAAACAAAGTGGCCCGGCCTGCCAGGGTGCTTATCCTGGTGGGCTGCATGCCAAAAGGTGGCCGATCCCTGCCATACTCAGTAGACGTGCCAAGGTTTAAGACTGGGCAATGCTCTCATCCAGAAGTGTTGTTTATCCAGACCTGATTTGAGGCATTTCATCATGATAGCGAGGTTGCACTGCCACTAGCTGGGCTGGTCTTGATTTTGTGAAAAGGATTGCAGTTCCTACTACTGTAAAATCCAGAATCTCAATGAGAATTAAAGTCAAGACTCATTTTTAATAGAGCAGAAGCCACAGTGGCCATAGTGTGTATTTTTGTAAAATACATCTTGATGATTTTCAAAGCCAGATTGTAAACCCTGATCTCAGTACATGCAGCACCAGCCTCACAAAATTGTCAAGAAAATTGACCAGCACAGGAACAAAATCTACCACTCTGACCACACTTGAGGAAAATGAAAAAGCAACGATATCCAATTCACCATGGGCCAGCAGATTGACAAAGCTGTGCTACTCCCCAACAATGATGTGCAGTCTAGCTCATACTAACCAACTACATGTCCAGTGAAGAATTCTTGCCATTGTACATGATACTCCTTTTCCTTGCCTTTACCGTCCACTATTAGTGCTTGAAAGTTTTCAGAAAAGTGTTCAGCTGTTGACGTTAGGTATAATTTAAAGTGCCTGTAAAATAAATTTACTTCCATTTAGTTTTAAGTGAACCATGCATAAGGAAACAGACATCGGATTCTTGTTCTACTGAAACCTCTTTGGATGTTAGAAGACAATGACTCTTCAATTAACAACATACAAAAAAATATGCTATTTGTCAGAGGACTTTTCTAAGAGCCATTTTTAACATCTGTAAAGTAGTCAATGTTTATTAACAAGAAAAAAAATGTTTTTTTTTCCAAAGTTAATATATACAGCCACCCTTGCCAAAAGGTATTCAAACAAGGCTGATTTCTTTTGCATTGCTGGTCTTCAGAGAAAACCAGACCAGAAGATTTAACAAAACAAGTCAATGGTAAGTAATAAGATATACCCCAATGATCCCATTTCCTTCAATATGCCCAGAAAACTTTGACAAAACTTGGCATCCGTAGCCCTTAATGGAAAATCTACAGCACGTGGAGTTTTATCTTGTTTGCCACCAGTGTAACAGATTTTGGGGCATATATCAGCAATTATCCTGGGGAGAGAACTGGCAGTATTTTGAAGTGTGTTACAATAGAAGTGGAAAAGGGACAAGGTATCAAGCAATATAAAATAGGAACATGGGAGATTTTTATCTATTTACTCTAGTATTTTGCTCTCATTCATGTTCTGTGCCTCCTGCCTCAGACGGAGGTAGAAATACGCATACGAACTTATGTGATGCTGTATATCATGGTAAGTAGTAGTTGTGGACTTCTGGAGGGGCTGGGGGAGGGGAGCGCACATGGAAAGAGGTGAGATGAGGATACTGCCTGACTGAATATGATCAGTCTACACCTTTTAGCAGGAGATGATTCTCGCTGCATTTCAAGTTCAGAATTTCAGTGTTTAGAAAGCTAGGAGGGATTTTTCCTCGGATGATCGAATTACTATAGCCAACGCCCTTGTTCCTGGCCTCATTCCATCTCTTCCCCGACCCCACATCTTTCGATCAAACACCAGTTCCCATCAGAGCCCAGAATGTCTTCCCGGCATTTCTGTAACAAACTGAGAAATGCTTTGTGGGATGGGGAGGTCTACACACAATGTGAGCAAATGGACTAAGTTCCCATAAACACCAATTCTCGGGCAGCATAACATGGCAGCCACAGACCAAAATACACAAGGACACAATGAGACTTTCAAGAAATGTAAGGCAGGCAAAAGTAATGGAGGGAAGCCAGAATCTGAAGATAAAGCAGGATCCAACCCAATTAATGAAAAACTAAGGTAAACAATAAAATGAAGGAAATCTCAATCACTGCTTCTTTAATAACAGAGGAATACAATATAGTTAAATAATCTTCCATTCTCTTGGTCTCTGTGAAGCAAATCACATAACCGTGCATATCATTGACCCATAAGAACTGGCCAATCGTAAGAGCAAATGCACAAGGCATTTCTGTTTTGGCAATTATACAGTATTCATTTCAAAAGATTAAAAAAAAATCACATAGGCTAGAAGAAGAACATTAAACCAATATTTGCCACTGATGATTTCATTACCTACGCAAGGCTGAAAAACTTAAGAGTCTCTCTATATGCGATTCTGGCTGGAGGTCCCTTTTCCTTAATGAGTGTTGCTGGATATTCGACAGAGAGAGGATGTCATAATCTGAGAGCACGGATTCAAGCCTCTCTGAAATAGATAAGGAGACAGTTTATAACAGTTTCAAAAGGAAAACACACATTAAAATTAAACAATTATTATAGCATCCAGCTGTAACATACATTACAGATATTCCAAACTCTGCAATCCACTTTAATTTTAGAATAATTATAGTGCATTTCTGTAAAGGTGCTTTTTATACAGTCAGTGAGATGTTACAGTATGTGATAGGCACGGATAAATGCTCAGTTAATGAAATGTGTTCTAGTGGGAATTTTTTCAGCCCACAGCTAGCGTCACAGTTTTACCATGACCCAACCAATAATTTCTTAAATTGCAGTTGTATTGCGTATGCACCCTCCCATCCATTGGATCAGTTCAATGGCTTCTACTTTCCTCTGAGGTGGGCGAGAATAATTCATCAACTCCCTCTGTCATCTAATACAGTGGTTATCAACCTGAGGTACATGTACCCCTGGGAGTACTCAAAAGTCTTCCAGGGGATTCTCAACTCATCTAGATCAGTATTTTTCAACCTGGAAGCTGCAGACCCCGGGGGGAGTACAGCATAGGTTTGGGGTGGTTGCAAGTGCAGGGCTGGCATTAGGGGGTGGCAAGCAAGACTTCAGCTTCAGACAAGCCTCACAAGTGAAAAAAGAGACTCAAGTATCACCCTAAAATGTAAGTAAAATATTTATATTCCAATAGATTTCATTTATAATTATATGGTAAAAATGAAAAAAGTACGCAATTTTTCAGTAATAGTGTGCTGTGAAGGGTGGATTTGGTTTAAATCACTAGTCAGGACAACTATTTAATCATGGATTTCAACATAAAAGTGCATTCTTGTTGGTTGTTATAACCTTAATACATATTCTTCACAACTCAGAGATAGATGTAGGCTTCATTTTTAGAAGGTACACACTATGCATTTTTAAAGTGATTTTGAAAACTTTTCAGATCAGTTTTATAGTTATATCAGAAAATGAATGATAGTTTGGCTATTTCATTTACCAAAAGTAATTGAAGCAGATACTTATGAAGTCACTGGGGAGGTGAACCATCTCCATTTCAACAGGTTAATCATTAATATTTGGAGGATTTTCTTGCCATATTGTATTAGGAGAAGCTCACCGCCAGACTGACATTTAAATTGTTTATTTAACTAAAACAACAACGTTATGTATTCTGGATTTTTTTTCTTCAATAATAAACATATAATATTTTAACAAAACAAGCATATGAATTTTTGAATTTATTAAACATTCAAGTTTTTTAAAGTCAGGTTTGTTTTTGCTAAAATTGTTTTTAACTAAAAGAGTTAATGAATTTTTTTAAGGAAATAAAAGTTACATCGACTATGTCGGCCAGTTCAACATGAGAAACTTAAAATATTGGCTTCTGCAGCTAACTCAGTCATCTTCACTTTCATTTTCCTGCTTGTTCATAATCTGGAAAAGAAAAACAAGCTTTCCTGCTTTTTCAGGTCCCAAACGATTTCTCAGTTTGGAATGAATTAGTCCAAAGGAAGAAAAATATTCTTTCCACGTCTGCAGAAGAAGCTACTGCTGTTAAAAGTGAGATTATCACTTCAACAGTCACTGAATCCAAGTGCTGAAGTGACTTCCAACAATTCACTGGTGTGACTTGCTTTAAAACGTCATCAGCAAACATACATTTCTTGAATGCTTCTTATTCCCAAACTGGGTCTCTTTTATGGCCTGCTGCCATTATAGGTTTTCCCTTCTAATGAGAGAATGGTATAGTAGGATCTCAAATCGATGAAGGCTACACTCGGAAAGACCTCAAGACTTCTGAAATATGCTGCTCAGTTTCACCTTTGTTTCTACTGCCTGTCCTTCCCTTCTCACATTTCTCTCCAGACTTCTTCTCCTTGTCCAGATCTATTCCACCCTCAACAATCTTCTATTCGTTATACTTTTTGAATCTTTGCACTTTTAGAGAGAGGTAAGGGATTGACTCTGTGTACACAAATTTGCAGAAGGACAATAGGGTTGAGGTCTGTTATTTCTTACCTCTATATATTTATTTATTTAAAAACATTTTTGCTGTTAACATGCTTCTTATCTCTGGAGACACAAATCCACAGTTTGAGAACTGCAAAACTAAGCATCTCTGATGGTACCTTCTAGACTAATCACTTAGTCCCACTGGGCACATAGAAAGATTAACCTACATAGGGTATGGCTACACTTACAGTTGTACAGCACTGGGAGTTACAGCTGTCTTCGTACAGCTGTGTAGGGAAAGCACTGCAGTGTGGCCGCACTGACAGCTACCAGCGCTGCAGTGTGACCACATTTGCAGCATTTGCAGCGCTGTTGGGAGTGGTGCATTGTGGGCAGCTATCCCAGCGTTCAAGTGGCTGCAACGTGCTTTTCAAAACAGGGGGGTGGGGTGGAGTGTGACAGGGAGCGTGGGGGTGACAGAGAGAGTGGATTTTTGGAGCTGACACTGTTCTCAGCTCCCTGCCTTGCAAGTTCTAAGGACTGGAAGATACCCAGCACCTAAAAGTTTTGACCCCTTCCCCCACCCCCTCTTATTCACTAAATGCAAATTATGCACTCCTAAATAGCCTTCAGACCACATAAGCAGCTGCTCAACACGGACTCCCCTCTCTCCTCAAGCAAACAGCTGTGAACATTCCAAAGCAATTCCCCTGCCTTAGTCGCTCGCTGGAGCAAACAGCAGCTGTGTTTTTTAGATAAGTAGCTCCGGGGAGCTCAGAGTTCATCCATTCTTCCGGTTTGTTGTGGACAGGAATTCTGGGATACCTCCTAATACCCTGGAGGCCCATAACAGCGCTTTTGGTGGCCACACCTGATGAGCAGCGCTGCATCACCAGCGCAGCAATTGTTACACCCCAAGCAGACCAGGTGTACAGCCAGCGCTGCAGCCAGGGAGTTGCAGCGCTGGATGTGCCTTGCAGGTGTGGACAGTTACTAAATTGCAGCGCTGTAAACCCACGACCAGCGCTGCAACTCTCCAGTGTAACCAAGCCCACAATCTATACTGAAGCCCCTGGAACCCCATAAAATTGGGTCCCTAATCCATGAGCTATTGGAACTCATTTACAAAAATTTTCTTAAACATTACATGAATATATTGTCTCATTCTATAGAATTAGAATTTATAATCCCTATTCCATGATGAGATATCTTTGAGCTATAATGTATCTTAAATTAAAATTAATTTAGATACGTTTTTCCTCAAAAATCATTTTATCAAAAAAATCCAATTTAACTAAAAAAATCGGATTTTATTATTATTGTTTTTAAAAAGTCATTGATTTTTATTCACCCTGGTGCTGTGATACTTTTGTATATGTAGGTCTGATTTTGTAAGCAAATAGTTTCTAAGTGAGGTGAAACTTGGGGTATGGAAGACAAATCAGATTCCTAAAAGGGGTACAGTAGTCTGGAAAGGTTGAGAACCACTGATCTAATACACGCCAAACCGCCTTCTGTTCTCCTCCTCCTTTCGGTGGAGGGGAGAAAATTTTCCCAACTGAACATGTTTCCTTCAGGCATTCCCTGTCCCCCACAACTTCCTGCAATAGTTAGAGAATGGATGGCCCTGCACTGGGACTCTAGAAATTTGAGGGGAAATCCAAGCTTTGCCACAGACTTCCAGTGTGACCTTGAGCAAATCACTTAGGGCCCATTGAGAGTTAGCTGCTTTTGAAAAACCCATTAGGTTCTACCTGCATTTTCAGGTGCCTAGGTACCTTTAGAAATGTGGCTTTAGTCTCTCAGTACCTCAACTCCTCATATGCAAAATGTAGAAAATACTTCCTTTGACTTCTCTATTTATACAGTAAGTTCTTCAAGGGGACAAAATAAGAGGGAACACAATAAAAGTATATAAAATAATGAACGATCTAGAGAAGGGAGAACAGGAACTTCTTTTCTTCCTGTCTCACAAACACAGAACAAGGGGATGTTCAATTAAATTAAAAGGTGGGAAATTAAAAACTGATAAAAAGGAAATAGTTTTTCACAGAACACGTGATTAAGTTGTGGAACTTATTGCCAAAGAATGTTGCTGAGATCAAGACGTTAAGATTTCAAAAGTGATTAGATATTTATATGGATATCAATAATATCCAGAGCTATAATTAATGATAATTTTGAAGGGATATTAAACCCCATGTTTCAGGGCTTATCCTAACCTCTAATAGAGATCAGGAGGAGACCCATCGGGGGAAGATTATCTGACATCTACTATCCTGGTATTCTTACACCTTCCTCTGAAACACCTGGTGCGGTACTTGTCAGAGACAGGCTAGATGGACCTTGGGTCTGAACCAGTGTGGCAGTTCCTACATATCTCAATATGGATACGTTCAATGCCTAGGCACAGTGGGACCCCTTCTCTTCTCCCCATCCCATCTCAGCTGGGGTCTCTAATATATATTACAGTAGCACTGTGACAGCCACCCTAATGGCCCAACTACAAACCACAGTCTTAAGATATTGCTCATCTAAAGATCCTAAGATTTCTAATTTTACAGGCCTGTTAGTTAAATAGGCAACAGTCCTAGCCCACTGATTTTTCCTGAGCTCTTAGGTAGTCGGTTAAGACTATCAGCTTGAAAAAAAAAAAATGAATTAGGAGCAGCTTCAGGAACCACACCTGACCCTCAGTGTCTTCTCCTCCGTCCTCCATCAAGGTAGGTCCCTGGGCCATAGATGCAGAGCAACAACTACAGTGTAGCATGGTTACTGGAAAGAAGGGAGGACACTCGGATTTAATTGTAAAGGAGGGTGAATCGATTTGTGTGTGTGTATTGGGTTTGGGGGAGCTTCAGAAATCTAATATGGGGAAAACTAGGGCAGGGACCACTTCCCCCTTCTGGCACTGCACAAGACGTAGCCAGGGCATGGACACTCCCACCCTCAAACGCAAATGAAATATGGAACGCCTGTGTTTTGTTGCATCATGAACAGATCAGTGATTCTCAAGCAATTCCATACTTAGACGCCCCCGCCCTGACACCCTTCCATGTTCCCATTTAGCAATATGAGAAAGGAGGATGCAACCACACTACCTAACAACTGTTTGCAATTCCCAGATTTAAAGAACCCACAACAGATTATAACAGTTTTCAAGCAGAAAAACCTGTTCTTAAGGATGTTTTCTCACTGGTGCAAAACAATCTGTTACAGGCAGCATCGTCGTAGTTTGCATTGTTTCGAAATGCAAAACTGATTTGATTCACACAATGAGAAAAAAATCCTTAAAGTCAAATTTCATACTTCAAAACCATTGTAATTGGTTGCTTAGGGTTCAGTAAGCAATAAAACAGGTGTTCCACAATTCAGTCATTTGTCACACATCTAGATGACTCCTGTCACACACTGAACTCTCCGAAGGCTGAGAGGTATGGGATTCTGCTTTCTTTTTGACACTCATTGCCCTATGTCAGCTTCTCTCATGCAGCAGTGTTTGGGAAAAATTAAAAACTAGAAGAGGGAGCAATTAGATCACCCAGTGAGTCTTTTCCATCTCTAGATTCTGTGCAATAAATCTCAGCCTCTTTCAATGATCTCAGCTAAGGAGAATAGTCTCTTTTGTTAGGCAAATGGCTTCAGGAGGCCAGCCCCCCACAATCTTCTCTGGTAGCATCTCTGGAGTTACCTTATTGACACACAAGGAAATATTAAAAGAAACTAGGACTGTACAGTTGATATAACAGCTGAATAAGAAGACTTACAGATATGTAAAGTAACAAATGACACAACCTGCTACTCTGACACTTCTACTTATTGTACTAAATGAACAAGAAAGCACTTGTTGACTTAAATGCAAACACATTTAGGATGAAAAAAAAAATATTTCTTGCAACATACAAGACGTGCTGTTGCCAGGTATTATTCAGTCAATTAGCTCAGATATCAAAAGGAGAAAAAAATAATCTAATAGTATCTGCTTAACACTGGTGCCGCTTTATCAATAAAATATGTTTAAAAACTTACAGACAGGAGAAACTCAAGTTACTTCTTTACCCAGCCTTTGTTAAAGATGAACTGTAAGTAGTTCAACAGAATAAGCTCCGATCCTGCACCAGGGTCCAACTGTACACAGCTCAGTAAAAAAGGACTGAGGCCACAGTAAGCAAATGTGTTTTGGCCAAGTTTAACCACCTCTTCCGCTTTCATTCTCCACTAGCCTTCCACTGCCTTTGACATGGTCAGACTTTCCCATTCCTCCCTCCCCAGGCTTCCCTCTCTGGGCTTCCATGACACTGTGCTGGCTCAGATCTTTCCTTTCTGATCCCCAGTAGTTTCTTTCCAAGGCTCTAACTTCTTCTCTTTCTGACAGAGTCCAGATTGGCTCCATCCTTGGCCCTCTTCTATTCTTCCTCTGTAATCTCTCCTTGGTAAGTGTCATACGCTCCCCTGGTTTCAGCTATGATCACATTTATATTGATGACTCCCAACTCTATATCCCAAACCCCTCCCTCTCCGCAGTCCCACATCTATAACTCACTCTCGCTTTCCTTTGATATTTTGCTGCCACAAAGATGGCCCCCAGGCCCTCTTCCCAAAACTGAAACCACCACCACGCTTGTCTCCCATGTTCATAACTTTGAGGTCACCTTTGATTCCTCCCTCTCTCTCCTTTCATATCCAAGCCATGTGGGACATTAGGCAGGTTAAAATATTTTTATTTCAGTGGGGTTAAGACTTTTCAGATCCCATCTGAGCACAGGCAAATATTTTTTTTTTAAAAAGTTACATTTTAACAAGCATTGTATCAGATCTAATACATGACCATAGAACTAAGGTCTTTATTATTGCAGGGGGCCACACATTCTTAATCAGAAGTAGAGGTAACTATACATTTTTAGGAAACGTCCAATGTTCAGCTACCAATTAAAGTGCTACTCACATCTTTCAACATCCTTAATTTCTATGATCAACAAAATAAGTTCCCATTATCTCATATCCAATGTATTGCCCTGAAAACAATAAATAAAATGTAGCAAAAAAATATCAAGTCAGCCATTTTATAAACATGCTTTTGAAGCCTCTCACTTATACACAAAGGTCAAATTTGTCTAAAAAACAGAATTTTAACCTAGAAGGTGTAATTAACATTTTTAAAATCCCACCTAGGGTTATCTAAAGGTACATAAACTCTAGTCAAATCACAATAATTACTACAATTTCTAATTTTTTCAGTGCCTCAATTTAATTTATTATTCTACCTGAATCCTGAGTATATTCTCCTATGATAAAAACCCCAAGATACTCTTTAGCTCCACTTTATACAGTAGCAATGTTTTGATAGAAGACCTAATTTCATTACAAACATAATTCACGATCTGAAATTCGAATCCAATCCAGGAAACACAAATGAGAGTCTTTGATACAAGTTAAGTGACTATATAGATGACACAAAACAGACTCTAGTTCAGTGGTTCTCAATCAGGGGTATGGGTACCCCTGGGGATACACAGAGGTCTTCCAGGAAGTAGATCAATTCATCTAGATATTCGCCTAGTTTTACAACAGGTTATATAAAAAGCACTAGCAAAATCAGTACAAACTAAAATTTCATACAGACAATGACTTCTTTCTATTGCTCTATAAACTACACATTGAAATTTAAGTACAATAGTTATATTCCTCTTGATTTATTTTATAATTATATGGCAAAAGTTAGAAAAGTATGCAATTTTTCAGTAATAGTGTGCTGTGACGTTTTTGTATTTTTATTCTGATTTTGTAAGCAAATAGTTTTTTTAGTGAGGTGTAACGTGGAGGAATGCAAGACAAATCAGACTCCTGAAAGGGGTACAGTAGTCTGGAAATGTTGAGAGCCACTGCTCTAGTCTCATCTATCCCATAAGTAGGTAGGCAATTTCTGTGTTTCTATCAATCTAAATAAGTTTTTTTTTTTTGCCTGTTGTTAGCACATTACACAGGAATACCTGTGTGTGAAAATGGCTCAAAGCAAGAATTGGTTGTATAAGTTGGGCTTTTTATCATGGGCCAAGAAACAAGGAACAAGTTTTAAAAACTTGTTTTAAACCCATTTCCAGCTAAACTGGTTCACAGAGCTTGCTGCCAATCACCCTTACTTGCCAAGACAGGTTAGAAAAAAAGGTTACTAACCTTCTGTTAACTGTTTTCTTTGAGATGTGTTTCACATGTCTATTCCACTCCAGGTGTGTGCGCACCCCGAGCACAGTCACCAGAAATTTTTCCCTTAGTGGTACTTGTTGGGGTGGCTCAAGTGCCCTCTGCTGACGCATGCTGATAGTGCCGGCGTAAAGTGCCCAGCCAACCCCACAACCTCCTAAGTTACTTCTTTCCAGAAAATTCTGATGTAGAGGGGCAGGAGGGCAAGTCGTGGAATGGACATTTGCAACACATCTCAAAGAACAACAGTTACGGAAGACTGGTAACAACTCATTCTTCTTTGAGTGATTGCACATGTGCATTCCACTCCAGGTGACTTCCAAGCAGTTAAATAGGTGGAGGGACTGGAGTTCATGGTCACGCAGACTGCAGAACTGCTCGACCAAATCTGCATTGTCTTTGGCATGCTGAGTGATGGCGTAAAGGGAGGAGAATGTGTGCACCGATGACCAGGTCACTGCTTTACAAATGTCCTGAATAAGGATCTGTGCTAATGCTGCTGAGAATGCTTGCGACCTTGTGGAATGAGCAGTCAAGTTAGCTGGTGGCAAAACACCTGCCTGAACATAACAAGACCGTACACATGAAAATACATGAAGTGATCCAGGACGAAATTGTCTGTGAAAAGATTAGGAGACCCTTAATCCTGTTAGCTACAGCTAACAACAATTGGGTGGACCTTCGGAATTATTTAGTTCTCTCTATGTAGAAAGCTAAGGTTTGCCTAACATCCAATGAGTGAAGACGTTCATTCCTATTTGCATGTGGCTTTGGGTAGGAGACAGGTAGGCACATTATCTGATTGCTACGAAATTACAAAACCACTTTTGGGAGGAAACTGGGCAGGGAAGGGGGAAGGTGGACACACGTAAATACACCTTATCTTTAAAGAAGACTGCATGGAGGCTCTGATATGAGGGCACAGAGTCTGAAGACCCTTCTGGCCAAAGTGATGGCCACTAAAAAACCCACTTTCTGGGAGGAGTACAATAAGGAGCAAGTTGCCAAAGGTTCAAATGTTGGTCCCATAAGTTTCAAAAAGACCAACTTCAGTTCCCAGGGGGAACGGACTCTATTACTTGAGGGCATAACCTTTCTAGGCCTTTGAGGAATTGGACAGACATGTCATTTGAAAAAAATGGACCAGTTATCCATATGAGAGTTGAAAGCTGATATTATTGCAAGGTGAACCTTGACTGAGGAGATTGCTAAGCCTTGTTGTTTCAGTGCAATAGATCTTCAAGGATGTCTTGTATGGATGAGCACATGAGTGATCTGATGAACTTGCTCTAAGCAAGTCTGCTCCCTGGCAGTTAGCCATGGAGCTTCCAGGCCATTAGATGACAGGATCTCAGGTTCAGGTGGAGCAGCCAACCATGGTCCTGGGAAATCAGCTCCGGCTGCAACCACAGCAGGATTACAGTTGCCACAGAGATCTAGTAGAGTGGAGAACCAGTTTTGACGGGCTCATGCTAGGACTATCAGAATAACCTGGTCCCTCTTGATCTTTAGCACTGCTCTGTGCATAAGCAGAAAAGGGGGAAAAGCATAGTAAAGATGTCTCATCGAAGACAGTAGGAAGGCATCCATGATACCTGGACTGTGGCCTTGTAGGGAGTAGAATTGGTGACACTCTTCTACCTATTTGCAAATAGGTCTATCCAGGGAATTCGCCACTGCTGGAAAATGTCTCTTACCACATCTGGATGAAGGGACCACTAGTGGTGACTGGAGAAAGACCTGCTGAGGCAATTTGCCAGCTCATTTTGCATTCCTGGAAGGTAAGAGACCTCAAGGTTGATTGAGTGGACTATGCAAAACTCCCATAGCTGTATTGCTTCTTGATAAAGGAAGGAAGAGTGAACTCCTCCCTGTTTGTTGATAAAACATGACTGCAGTATTGTCTATGAGAACAAACAAATTTCTGCTTGTAATGTGCGGCAGGAAGGCCTGATAGGCCAGGCGAACTGCTCTGAGTTCCCCAACGTTGATATGGAGTGAAAGTTCTGCCAAAGACAAAAGGCCTTAAGTCTGGAGAGGCCCCACCCTAGCCCTGATATGTTTGAGATCAGGGTCATTGATGGCTGAGGGCATATAAAGGGAAAGCCCGCACAAATAGTGAGCAGATTCAGCCACCAATTGAGGGTGATGAGAACCTGTGCAGCCCAGATGGTGGCGGCCTGGCAAGTACACTGAGGCTAACCACGTCTGGAGGGGTCTGAAGTATAGCCTTGTACGTTGTACCATGTATGTGCATGACATTATGTGACCTAAAAGCCTCATACAATTTCAGGCTGTTGTAATTGGATGATCTCTTAGGTATGTTATCAGGCATCTGACTGGAATTGTACCTCTGGGAGATAGGCCCTAGCCTTAGTAGAGTCGAACATCAGTCCAATTAATTCTATCCTCTGCACTGGAGCAAGAGTAGATTTTTCTGCATTTACCAGAAGGCCTAGGGCCTTGAACATTGACTGGGTAAGTCGAATGTTGGACACTACCTGACCCCTGGACCAGCCCTTGACTAACCAGTCATTTAGATCAGGGTAAACCTGCACCCCCAACCTCCTCAAGAAAGCTATCACTACTGCCATACATTTTGTAAACACCCGTGGAGCTGCAGACAGACCGAATGGGAAGACCATGAATTAGCAGTGTAAGTGGTTCACCTTGAACCTGAAGAACCTTCTGTGTCCTTGTTATAGCGATATATGAAAATAACATCTCTTAAATCGAGGACATTGTACCAATCCATGGGATCCTGGGAGGGGATAACGGATGCCAGGGTGATCATGCTGAACTTTATTTTGTTGAGATAGTTACTGAGCTGACGCAGATCTAAAATCTTTCTGAGACCTCCCTTGGCTTTTGGAATTAGGAAATAACGGAGAAGAACCTCTTCCCTCTTAAATTCTGCAGAGCCTCTTCCACGGCTCCCACCCAAGGGTTGAGATTGAACTTCCTAGGGCAGAAGTTCTTCATGAGAGGGGTCCCTGAAGACGGAAGGGGAGGGAGGATGGGAAGGAGGGGAAGAAATAAACTGGAGGGTGTATCCAGCTCAATCATGCTCAATATCCAACTGTCCATAGTGATATGGGACCAAGCACAGAAGAAGTGGGAAAGGCAGTTTGCAAATAAAGGAGAAACAGGATCTGTCATCACAAGAACTGGTACAATGTCATAGAGTGTCCCATCAAAATGCCTGCTTAGAACCCCCTGGATGTTTGGGTGGGGCAGGCATTGATGTCAAGATAGAAGGGAGTGGTGGCCTATGCCTAAAACCCAGGGCTTTGGAGTGGAGCTGGAGCACAGAGCAGCTCGGGAGCAGTGGAGCTGGAGCATAGCTCCAAAGCCCTGCTAAAACCCATTTCTCTTTCTCTGCAGATCTTGATGGGGAGTCAGGGCAGAGTATCGGACGGGCTGTTGAGGTCTACAGTGCTTCTTTGAAGGAGCTGGTATGTACAATCCAATGGACTTAAGGGTTGCCCTGGAGTCTTTTAGACCATGACGCTTCACATCAGTCTGTTCTAAAAAAAGCAAAGCTCCTTTGAAATGTAGGTCCTGAAGGGTTTGCTGGACCTCTGCAGGAGTCCCAATCACTGCAGCCATGAACCGCTGCACTTGTAATGTGATCCTTGCCACTGATTTTCCTTCATCCACAAGAGAGAATTCTTGTCTAGTCTCTTGTGGGAGCAAGTCCTTGAATTTCCACATGGAGTCCCACATGTTAAAATCATACCTGTCTAGCAGCACCTGATGGTTTGCAATTCTGAGCTGTAACTGTCTCATAGAATAAACTTTCCTGCCGAACAAGTCTAATCTCTTTGATGCTTTTGTGTTTGGGGTTGCAACCCGATGACCCCGTCTTTCTCATTGGCAGCAGCTACCGGCAGGGATCCTAAGGGGTAATGGGCATACAGGAACTCATAACTCTAGGCAGGAACAAAGTTCTTTCATTCAGCCCTTTTTGAAATGGGGGAAGGGATCTGCCACGAGGTCTTAACCAGGTCCATAATGGCCTCACTGAGAGCAGTTAACAGACAAGCTGGTCTAGGTATGAAGCAATATAATATGTGATATAAGCAGGAGGACTGCCTGAAACAGTACAGTACATTCAAAATACACCAGTATAAGGATTGTGTGGATGTAACTCATTTCATAACAGAATTATATCACTTCCAAAGCAAAGTAAAATGGGATAAGATGCCAGATAAATTGAAAAAATAACTTGTGTCCACACAAGTGAGTTTGTCAGAAAAAGTAAAGTTATACCATTAAACAACACAAAGCTTTCCTGTGTAAAAAAGGCTTAAGTCAATCTCATACTTATTATCTGTAATAACAACAGGTACAAAAATTCAGACAGAAATGCAAAACCATTTTCTCCTTGGGCCATAATTATTTTTATAGGCGGGGTGACAGACAGATCTTAAGGAAAGCAAAAGCTACATATGAAAATAATTTGAATGAGTATCTTGCTCTTATTCTTTTGCTAACCTGCATGATGTCTGCAATTTGTGATGATTGGCAAAGCATATATAATTTTACTGATAATGTAAGAAAAATATTAAACCTACTGGTGACTACTTCTTACTGCATGCATTATTCAAAATCAGTGAGCCTGTTCAAAGCAATAAATACGATAGATACTTCAGAAGGCAGTGTAACATGTTTGAAAAATTTCAGTTCTCTGTAAGGAAAGTCACTGATAAACTATGGCTCAGTCCCATAAACAATTACCCATACAAGTAGTCCCACTGAAGTCAGTGGGATTACTTCTGTGAGGAAGAATTTGCAGGGATGAGCCCTATACTCTCAGCATCCCAAAAGGAAGATGGAATTTGGCTGCTCCATGACACTTTTATGAAACCAGTTTTTAGCAAACAGTTTACTGGTTTTTGAGTACCGATTTGTAAAGGGGCTTTTAAATGTTCTCCTTCCAGGAAGTTTTTTTTCACAGGAACTTAGGAATTGCCACCGTGGATCAGACCCAAAGCCCCTCTAGTCCAATAACCTGTCTTTCATCGTGGTCAGTACCAGATGCACTAGAGTAGGTGTAAGAACCCTCTAGTAGGAGTAGCTGTGGTATAATCCCCCTCCCCCGCCCCCTTACCCAAGTCTCATCCTGGTGAGTTAGGCAATGTCTACAGCCCAGGTAGGCATACCTGTACTGGCTTTATTCTAGCTAGCAGTGTTAAAAATAGTAACGAACATGTGGCGACACTGCACAGGTTACCAGCATGACTACGTACATACCCAGGGTCTCAGGTGGTCTTCTACAGTTCACACTACAGCCAGTGCCACCCTGTCTTCACTGCTATTTTTAGCCATGCTAGCTAAATTAAAGCACAGTAGTGTCTACCTGAACTGCAATCACAGCTTCAATTGCACATCGACTGCAGCATAAACATAGCCTTTGAAATTGCCCCATGCCCCGAAGCACAATATTCTTTATGAACACTATGTTGCCATTCGTTAAGACAACTCTTAATATTCTTGAATTCATATAAATATCCAAAAACTTTTTACAACCTGAAGTGAAGAATTTAACGACTTCCTGTAGCAACAGGTTCCACAGTCTAATCACATGTTGCGTGCAAAAGTATTTCCTTTTATCAGTTTTGAATTTTCCACTTTTTTATTTCATTTAATATCCACTTGTTATTCTGTCATGAGACAGGAATTCCTAATCTACTTCCCCTGTACCAATCATTATTTACAATTTTATCTTGTCTCCTTTCTACAGTAAACAAACCCAAACTTTTCAATCTCTCTTCACAGGACTGTTTGGGCTTGCTCAGATAACTTAATTTACCCTGCACTTCTGTTCCCTGGCTGTAAAATGGCGATAGTAGCTCTTCCCTGCCTCACAATGGGGTAGTGAGGAAGAACTCACTACTGCTTGTGAGG
Source organism: Gopherus flavomarginatus (assembly GCF_025201925.1). Classification (NCBI taxonomy): domain Eukaryota; kingdom Metazoa; phylum Chordata; order Testudines; family Testudinidae; genus Gopherus; species Gopherus flavomarginatus. The sequence goes on from NC_066620.1 coordinate 186,686,326, forward strand.
TGTTGAAAGGCTACAAAATGAAACAGAATGTTGAGAATCACTAAGAAAGGGATAGATAAGAAGACAGAAAATATCATATTGTCTGTATATAAATCCAAGATGTGGGTGTACCATGAATACTGCGTGCAGACGTGGTCACCCCATCTCAAAAAAAGATATATTGGAATTGGAAACCATTCAGAAAAGGGCAACAAAAATGATTAGGGGTATGGAACAGCTTCTGTATGAGGAGAGATTAATAAGACTGGGACTTTTCAGCTTGGAAAAAAGATAGCTAAGGGGGAATAATAATAGAGGTCTACAAAATCATGACTGGTGTGGAGAATGTAAATAAGGAAGTGTTATTTACTCCCCCTCCTAACACAAGAATTAGGGGTCACCAAATAAAATAGGCAGCAGGTTTAAAACACACAAAAGGAAGTATTTTTTTTCCCCACAATGCACAGTCAACCAGTGGAACTCCTTGCCAGAGGATGCTGTGAAGGCCAAAACCATAACAGGGTTCAAAAAAGAACAAGATAAATTCATGGAGAATAGGTCCATCAATGGCTATATGTGGAAACAGTGACCACAGTGTAACAATATTTAACATCCCTGTGGTGGGAAGAATATCTCAACTGCCCAACACTCTGGCATTTAATTTCAAAAAGAGTAACTACGCAAAAATGAGGGGGTTAAACAGAAATTAAAAGGTATAGTGGCTAAAGTGAAATCCCTGCAAGCTGCATGGGCGCTTTTTAAAGACACCATAATAGAGGCCCAATTTAAATGTATACCCCAAATTAAGAAACACAGTAAAAGAACTAAAAAAAGAGCCACCGTGGCTTAACAACCATGTAAAAGAAGCAGTGAGAGATAAAAAGACTTCCTTTAAAAAGTGGAAGTCAAATCCTAGTGAGGTAAATAGAAAGGAGCATAAACACTGACAAATTAAGTATAAAAATGTAATAAGAAAAGCCAAAGAGGAGTTTGAAGAATGGCTAGCCAAAAACTCAAAGGGTAATAACAAAATGTTTTTTAAGTACATCAGAAGCAGGAAGTCTGCTAAACAATCAGTAGGCCCCTCGATGATCGAGATACAAAAGGAGCGCTTAAAGATGATAAAGTCATTGTGGAGAAACTAAATGGATTCTTTGCTTCAGTCTTCACAGCTGAGGATGTTAGGGAGATTCCCAAACCTGAGCCGGCTTTTGTAGGTGACAAATCTGAGGAACTGTCACAGATTGAAGTGCCACTAGAGGAGGTTTTGGAACTAATTGATAAACTTAACATTAACAAGTCACTGGGACCGGATGGCATTTACCCAAGAGTTCTGAAAGAACTCAAATGTGAAGTTGCAGAACTATTAACTAGGGCAGGGGTCGGCAACCTTTCAGAAGTGGTGTACCGAGTCTTCATTTATTCACTCTGATTTAAGATTTCGCATGCCAGTAATACATTTTAATGTTTTTAGAAGCTCTCTTTCTATAGGTCTATAATATATAACTAAACTATTGTTGTATGTAAAGTAAAAAAGGTTTTTAAAATGTTTATGAAGTTTCATTTAAAATTAAATTAAAAGGCAGAGCCTCCCAGACTGGTGGCCAGGACCCAGGCAGTGTGAGTGCCACTGAAAATCAGCTTGCGTGTCGCCTTTGGCACGTGGGTCACAGGTTGCCTACTCCTGAACTAGGGTTCGTAACCTGTCCTTTAAATCGGCCTCTGTAACCAATGACTGGAAGATAGCTAATGTAAAACCAATATTTAAAAAGGGCTCTAGACGTGATCCCGGCAATTACAGATCAGTAAGTCTAACGTCGGTACCAGGCAAATTAGTTGAAACAATAATAAAGAATAAAATTGCAAGACACCTAAAAGAACATAAATTGTTGGGCAAAAGTTGACATGGTTTCTGTAACAGGAAATCGTGTCTTACTAATCTATTAGACTTTGTTGAAGGGGTCAACAAACAAGGGGGATCTAGTGGACATAGTGTACTTAGATTTCCAGAAAGCCTTTGACAAGGTCTCTCACCAAAAGCTCTTACTTAAATTAAGCTGTCATGGGATAAGAGGGAAGGTCCTTTCATGGATTGAGAACTGGTTAAAAGACAGGGAATAAAGGGTAGGAATTAATGATAAATTCTCAGAACGAGAGGGTTAACTAGTGGTGTTCCCCAAGGGTCAGTCCTAGGACCATTCCTATTCAATTTATTCAAAAATGATCTGGAGAAAAGGGTAAACAGTGAGGTGGCAAAGTTTGCAGATGATACTAAACTGCTCAAGATAGTTAAGACCAAAGCAGACTGTGAAGAACTTCAAAAAGATTTCACAAAACTAAGTGATTGGGCAACAAAATGGCAAATGAAATTTAACGTGGATAAATGTAAAGTGATGCACATTGGGAAAAATAACCCCAATTACACATACAATATGATGGGGGCTAATTTAGCTACAATGAATCAGGAAAGAGATCTTGGAGTTATCGTGGACAGTTCTCTGAAGATGTCCATGCAGTGTGCAGAGGCAGTCAAAAAAGCAAATAGGATGTTAGGAATCATTAAAAAGGGGACAGAGAATAAGAAGGATAATATCTTATTGCCCTTATATAAATCGATGGTATGCCCACATCTTGAATACTGCGTACAGATGTGGTTTCCTCATTTCAAAAAAGATATTTGGGCACTAGAAAAAGTTCAGAGAAGGGCAACTAAAACGATTAGGGGTTTGGAATGGGTCCCATATGAGGAGAGATTAAAGAAGCTAGGACTTTTCAGCTTGGAAAAGAGGAGATTAAGGGGGGATATGAAAGAGGTATATAAAATCATGAGTGATGTGGAGAAAGTAGATAAGGAAAAGTTATTTACTTATTCCCATAATACAAGAACTAGTGGTCACCAAATGAAATTAATGGACAACATGTTTAAAACAAATAAAAGGATGTTCTTCTTCACACAGCACACAGTCAACTTGTGGAACTCCTTGCCTGAGGAGGTTGTGAAGGCTAGGACTATAACAGTGCTTAAAAGAGAACTGGATAAATTCATGGAGGTTAAGTCCATTAATGGCTATTAGCCAGGATGGGAATGGTGTTCCTAGCCTCTGTTTGTCAGAGGGTGGAGATGGATGGCAGGAGAGAGATCACTTGATGATTACCTGTTCTGTTCATTCCCTCTGGGACACCTGGCATTGGCCACTGTTGGAAGACAGGATACTGGGCTAGATGGATCTTTGGTCTTGACCCAGTATGGTCGCTCTTATGTACAGCACTTCGGGGCATGTAACCACTCTCTGTATAGTGTGCCTACACATTAAAGTAGGCTTAATAACAGATAAGAAGCATGCACAGTGGCTACTGTAATAGCAAGAGGTGTGCATGAATTGATTTATCTCAATGCAGAGGAGACATTCACTTTCATGGAGGCTTCATTAATGATAAAATTTCCCACCTGGCAGTTTAAGTTGTCAGCTATGATGAATGGATAGTCCTATAAACACTGACCATTTCACAGTGCTGGTTAAAGAATCACTGTCATGGAGACAGAGGCCAAAGTTATGTTGCATTTAAACACAACATCTAATATGGTGGAAAATTGATATTTTGTTTAAATGCAGTAAACTCAGTTTTGGATGTAAACATGATTTGGAATAGAGACACCACCAAAACAACAGGCAGGAATTTGCTCTGTGTTTGTCCAGTGTTTGCCACTAGTCTGCAGAAACTACCATAATAAACACGATTAATAACAACACAAAGTCTGTGGCAGAGCTGGGAACTGACCCCAATCATCCTGAGAACCAGTCCAGTTCTTCCTTGCCCAGACCCTGGGTCACTGCTCTCTCCAGCAGGGTGCGTTTATGTACACAGGTACAGAAGCGCACACATACCCCAACCCAAAATAAATTGATCACTCCTCCCCTTCCCCCCAGCAGTGGTCTCTGGAGCAATTCTTCCTTCTCTCACTCCCAAACAATGATCTCTCCTATGCTCTGCCCCATGCAGTGATCTCTCCTCTCCTCTCCTCCCCTCCCCCATACAGGGATCGCTCCTCCCCTCACCCGCCCCCATACTATGGTCACTCCTCCCCTCCCACACAGGGTGACCATTCCCCTCCTTTCTCCTAGCAGTGGTATGTCCCGCCCACCCATGTACTGATCACCCTTCTCCTTACCCACCCCTGCTGCTAGATCCTTCCTTCCCCTCCATACAGCGACCACGGCTCCCTTTCTCCCCGCCCCCCAGCAGCGGTCACGCCGCCCCTTGCCCCCTCCCCAGCAGTCTCCCCCTCCCCCCACAGAAGTCTCCCCTCCCCCCAGCCCAGCCCTGCCCTTACCGAGGCGCTGCTCCGCTGGGTGTTCGAGCGCCCCGAGTACGGGCGCCCGCAGCAGTAGGAGCAGGACGAAGGCAGGGACCAGCGAACAGAGCCGGAGCCTCATGGTCCGAGCGTGGCGCCCGCTCGCATCCGTCCGGGAAGCCTCCTCTGCACCCGGGCACAGGCTCCGCCGCAAGGCGCCTCCCTCGGCTCTCTGCCGGCTCCCCCAGTGCGTCCGCCCCGGTGCCCACACCCGGAAACCCGGCTGCCCGCGGAGCATTGTGGGTGCGGCGGGGCCGCCGCCATCTTGTCTCCTGGCTGGGTCGTGGGGCGAGCCCGGTGTGGGAGGGGAGGGGAGGGGAGCGGTCCCAGCAGGGGACGTGTCCTGACGCAGACGCGAAGGCCACACACGGCGAGCGAGAGAGGCCGCTGCAGGTCCCGGCCTGGAGACGGGCTGGCTCAGGCGCGGTGGGGATCCGGTCCCTCCCCTGGGGAGCCTCACCCCAGAGTGCCACGGCGGCCCCGCCCGCCCCTTTCGGGGGGAGCCCCCCCGCTCAAAAATGAGCTGCCGGCTGCACGGCAAAGGGCTCCGTTTCGGGGATCCCAGCGGGTTGTGCTTCAGAGGGTTAAGCGCACCGTGCGCCCTGCGGGGACCGGGGCGCGTTGCTGTGGATATGGGTCCTAGCAAACGGGGCCCTGATCGAGGCTTGTGTGCGCTGCCCAGTATAAATAAAGAACCATATTCAGTGGGTTAATTCTCTTCCCAAATCATGGTCCAGTACTGTGGTTAAAACACATGTTGGTGTCACCTGCACTGCAAGCTTCAAGCAGGATTTGGGGACGTAGGACCTGCTCTACTAGATGGGAACAACAGTCCATCTAGTCTGGTATCACCTCTCCAGCAGTGATGAGTACTGTGGTGTGGGGTAAAAAATGAAAGCCAGGACAGGTGGGCAACATGACAGCGAGCTGCCTTCCAGGAGCCAAGACATGATGTATTACTAACATTGGACAGACTTCCGAAGTCAACCAGGAAGGATCCATTGGTGATAGTTAAGGATACGATTCTGTCACCTATTTCATGACTTTACGAGACCTCCCTCCCACTCTGCCCTGAAGCAGCAGGGGCTTGGCTCCAGCCAGTGGCCTGGAGCTCTGGCCTGCCAGCAGCCCAGAGTGGCACTTGGGCCAGCCTGTGCGAGGAGGGTCGGATCAGATGCTGGGGGCGGGGAGCAGTCAAGCAAGCAGCCTGGGGTGGCACTGGGGCCAGCTAAGCTCTGCGGGGGGCAGCAGCCTAACCTGGCAGTGGCACTGAGGGGACCAGCCCGGTGCTGGGGGTGGGGAGGCAGCTCGGGACATCATGGGGGAAAAGGGGCTCAGGGATCCTTCAGACATGCGGGGCAGGGCAGGGCAGGGCCGTACTCGATTTCAACTGGTTAGGGGAGGGAGTTGTGGCCCAGCCCCCACCTCCTATCTGCCCCCGCCCCGGGACTCTGGCCCATCCAACCCCCTCCCGTGCCCTGAAGGCCCCTCTGGGACCGCTGCCCCATCCACACACCCCTGCTCCCTGTCCCCTGACTGCCCCTGGATCTCCACCGCCCCATCCAACCCCTCCTCTCATTCCTGATGGCCACCCTGAGACTCCTGCCCCTATTCAACCCCCATCCCCCACAGACTGCCCCGACCCCTATCCACACCCCCCACCCCCTGACCACCACCCCGAACTCCCCTGCTTTCTATCCAACCACCCGTTCCCTGCCCCCTTACTGTGCTGCCTGGAGCACCGATGACTGGCAGTGCTACAGCCACACTGCCACCCCTGCCGCCACCCCTGCCACCACACAGCACAAAGCACCTGGTCAGGCAGGGCTCTGCAGCTGCGCTGCCCGAGGAGTTCACAGCTTTGTCACCCAGAGCATTGTGCTGGCGGCGGAGCAAGCAAGCTGAGGCTATGGGGGAAAGGGGCTAGCCTTCCGCACCAGGAGCTTGGGCCAGGCAGGACGGTCCCGCAGGCCAGATGTGGCCCATCGGACGTAGTTTGCCCGTCCCCTGGGTTAAAGGTAGGTCCAGTCCAGGAGTGCTGGAGCAATTTTTATAGTGAGGTGCTGCTGACGGAAACCATATATTTCGTGTTTGTTATTACTACAAATCAAGGGGTGCAGTAGCACCCCTAGTTCCAGCACCACTGGTCCAGGCTTGAGTTTTTCAGGCTTGTTCTCCTGTTTGGCCATGATGTAAGTATAAAAGGCTTGAGATTTGTTGGGCAGTTCCCAGAGCTCCCTTTCACACTTTCTTTGCAGGCATGCCTGCTACCATGGTTGATGTTTTGACTGTCCTTCCAGCCTTGTTTTGATCTTGATCCTGATGTCACAAACACCACAGGGCATTTTGCCATTGATTTCAATGGGAGCAGGATTAGGTCCTTAATAAACATTACCTTAGAAGTCTCTGTGGTCAGGGATAGTATGCAAGGATGAAATATACATATTATACCTGATCATTATAATTTTATTTTTCCAACTATCCTCAGGTCAAATGTTATATGTATTAAAATATAGTAAACCAACACATTTACCCCTCCCTTAGAGGGTTCCGTCTGGTTTATTTGCTAGCACAAATCTGTCATAATCCTTTTTGTAGCTGCAAGTGCTTTAAAACAGAAAAGGACTGAAAATTCTTTTAAGGATTTTTTTAATATATTCCAATGGTTTCTTTTACTCTTGGGACAGACATCAGTGCCATTGGAAAATGTTTACACTTTTGGCACCAATGCCCTTGCCTTCAAGGTGACATCACCAGTGTTTTGATTGGTTCTATTTTCTCTGCAAGAAAGAATATTCTTATTATCTGAGCTAATGTGGAAGGAAGCAATCTAATTATCAGGTATGTACCTCTTCTGGATGAAAGCCTTTGAGCAGGCTAATGTATCTTCAGGAGATGCTGATGATCTGAAGACCAACAAGGAGCTATGGCAAGAAAGATATGTGGGCTAGGCTCCAGCTGTACTGTTTTGAGTTACAGGGAGAGGAGGGAATTAACTGATAGCCACTGCTCCAGCAATCCATATGAAACCTGGTAATGAGGTATCTGAACATGGGACTGTTGAACTGCAAAAAGAATTAGCAAAGAACTTAACTGGATGGATTTGCTCACATGAAGATATCAAAATAACTCAGGAATCTACCCTACACAGCATGTTTTTGTCATTTATTATGTTTCCTACATGTGAGTGAAAGTATAACGGAAGCATTACAAACAGCAAAAGATCCTGTGGCACCTTATAGACTAACAGACATTTTTGAGCATGAGCTTTCGTAGGTGAATACCCACTTCGTCAGATGCATCTTTTCTGTGGGCTCCAAAACGTCTGTTAGTCTATAAGGTGCCACAGGATTCTTTGCTGCTTTTACAGATCCAGACTAACACAGCTACCCCTCTGATAATAAACAGCAAATGCAGCCTTATAGTCCAAATCCTGAAATCGTTACTTACTGACTTCCCAGAGACTTCAGAAGTGAGGTTTATTTGCGCGAGTAAGGTTGCAGGGTTGAACTCTTGAATTTTTTTCCCAACAGCATGTACTAACAAGATAGGATGTAAGTGTAAATGGAGACTTAAAAATGCCATGAAAAATTCATTTATTGAATGGTAGGCAACCTAGATTGCTAAGAAAAAGAAAAGAGTGTCAGTTAAAAAGGGCTCTGTCAGAATGGAGTCATGTTAAAGTTTCATAACATACTAGTGAAAAAATACCAGAATTGTTAATGCTGTGAATTAAAAACATCTGAAGTGAAGAGAGATTTCCAATATGGAATATAGATTGTCAGTTTTAGACTTCTATGATTATGTTATTCTTTGTTAGAGTTGTAGTAGCTTTTGTAAACTCAAATACAATATTACAAAGTCTTTAATGGTAAGTTTAAAACAATTGGTTTAAGATGCTAGTCAGCATGCTACCTTTTCCACATAACTTGAGATTCTACTCCAGTGGCTGTAGATTTCTTTTTAAGTTAAATAAATTCTTAATGATTTTAAGAACACACAAATAAAAAGGAATACTGAAGAGAATGTGAGTCCAACATATTACAACAAATCTGGGAACAAAAGGGAGAAAAATAAGCATAAAATATGGAAGGAAATACATAAATTAATATGAAAGAAAGATATCAGATGCAACTAACTGACTGAGGTAGGGCAGGAAGCAAGAGCCAAAACCCTATGCTCCTTGCTATGGGCCCAATTCTACATGCTCTGCTCAGACCTGAGTTTTTATGCAATTAGTAGGACTACTTGAGTGAAAAAGAACTGAGCATAAGGACTGCAGAATGGTGTCCTGAGTTTTTACACTGCGATCCATGGAAGTTTGCCTAAATAAGGACTTATGCCCCAGTCCTGTAAGAAGTTCCATTTGGATGGACTCTGGTCCCTTCATAAATATATGCTGTGTGGCTGAAGCAGGTGAAGAGATCCACCTGTGCTGAGTTCTGTGCAGGATCGGGGAATTACTGTGGGCTTAAAAAATATTCTGCTGTGCTGGTGCGAACAGGCTGAAGGAGAATACACCTGCACAAGAGGCCAGCTGCACTGCAGGATCTATGCCTCTCAATCCAACATGGGTAACGAGTATAATAGGCCAGGAGAGGCTAAGCCTCCTCTAACCCTGGCCAAGGCCCTGCCCTCGCTCCTCTCTCCTCTGAAGCTGGCGGGGGCTCAGTTCCAGCAGACAACTTGGAGCTTGGGGGCTCTGCCAACTGGCAGCTTGGGTTGGCAAGTAGCTTGGGCCAGTGCTCAGGCCAGCCAGTGGCCTAGGGGTCAGGCCAGTGCTGAAGCCATCTGACGCAGCTGGGACAGCCTGGCCAGTGTCCCTGAGCAGCTGAGGCGGGCGGCTGGTGCTTGGACTGGCTGACATGGCTGGGGAAGGCTGGCCAGCAGCCTAGGTCCTGGGGCGATTCATCCAGGGCTCCTCTGGCCATAGGCGAAAGCTCAGGGCTTCAGCAGGCAAGGGGGGCGGAAGAGGTGGGGTAGGGGCAGAGCATTGGCACAACCAGCCCCTGGTAGTCCTAGAATTAGAGAAACAAGACACTTCTCCTTTGATCCTGAGTTGGCCCAGAGATGAATCTGTCACTGAGGCCTTGATTCTTCACTGTTTTCTACCTTGTGGAGTCATTCACATCTGAACAAAGTGAATGTCAACCGGAGCCATTCTGGCCTGGTAATAAATGGTGTAAATGACTGCACAAAGTGGGGAATCAGGACTGAGGGCCAAATCCTATTTACCTTTCTTACTACACAAGTAGTCCTGTGGACTGCAGTGGAGGGTCACATCTGAGTAAGCGAAACAGGATATAGTCCATTTTGAGAACCTCCTCAATGGTTTTGTGTGGCATCCTGACCCTATGGAAGTCATTGGCAAAACTCTCATTTTGACTTCAGTGAGGCCACGATTTCATCCCTTGTGTATAAACCTTCCGCAGAAAGTCTCCACTCAGATACCTATTTCATTAAAGTTAGTGACGTTCTGTCTTTACCACTTGTGTGAAATATATTTGTAGGGTTCCCTCCCTTCCAGTTGTCCCTCTATTCCTCTTGCTCCTGCGGACTCAGTCTCTGTCTAAGCCAACTGGCAACGGGTCACTGTTCTGTAAAAACAATGCCTATCAGGCCTGACAGTCTGTTAGTCTATAAGGTGCCACAGGACTCTGTTGCTTTTCATGGTGTATAGTTATCAGACATACTCTGTCATTACCCTCAGCTGATATAAATGCAGGGCTCTTTGGCATTTAAAATGGTCAAGAAATTACTTGACTTTATTGGTATCAGAGTAATATATAATTCAAAAACATAAACCCCAAGATACCTGCCCATCTAGAGCGGGATGAAGGGTAGTGATATTTCACAAAGCGTAGTCAGCATAAATGTTCTGAGTTACCACAAGGTATAATTTGGAGTCCAAGAGCTTTAGGGTGTTTCTAAGGCATCCATTTTTAAAATATAAGATTTATTTTTATAAGTAACATGACCATTGATTATTTTGCTAAGTGGCTTTGAATGGTGCTCTCCGTGTGCTATGTGGCGTTTTTGATGTGTAATTGAATCCTAGAGACTCTTCTCTTTTTCTGTTTAAAAACTGAAATCTGAATCCTGCAGGGGATTGGCTGACTCAGGTGACTGAGGTCCTTCACCTATCAACTACTGATTTGAAGCCAACCAGCTCAGTAGTAGCTGAAAGCAGTAACCTTCAGATAACTGTTCGGTAGCCAAAATGAAATGACTCATGGTCCAACAGTAGATAAGTGTCCACCTCCCACACCAACAATTCACCATTGCAATTGGCACTAATTGGTGCTTTCCTCAAACATACTGTATCCCTTCAATTATATGTTTGAGGTGGAATAACTCTGTTCCCATTGGAGTCAATAGGAGCCTTACTCTTGATTTTTATTATTTTTGTAGTCAGTTAAAACTCCTTCTAATCAGTCGTGTGTGTGTGTGTGTGTGTGTGTGTGTGTGTGTGTGTGTGTGTGTGTGTGTGTGTGTGTGAGAGAGAGAGAGAGAGAGAGAGAGAGAGAGATTTTGGGATTCAACCCAGACCACTGAGAGGTTATGTCACTGCCTGCTCTGTAACCCTGGGTGGCTTAAATGCTCTAATGCTGCGACTCACAGACCACACAACGAGAGCCAGTGGACACACATGCAGTTCCCTGAGTGTCTGTGCAGCCGGAGTTCAGTGCTCTGACCCCATCAGCCTGCCTACAACGCAACAGGCCTGTTGTGGTTTCCACCAGCCTTGGTTACTACTTGCAGTAGTGACCCCAACACACTCCCAGTTCTGAATTTCCTCAACATGGTCTGCCACGAAATGTCCAGCCCTCTCCTGGAACATTCAGAGGAGTAATAAGGCCCATTACTCTTTTAAAGAGACAAAAGCAGAGCAGCTTGTTGCTTTACCTGGAGTTAGCAATCACTTCAATACAAACACAGCACTAGGCTGGTTTAGATTAAAGTAAAACAAGTTTACTAACAAAAAAAAGAGGTTGTGAGTTCAAGCACAAGGGATAAAGACAAAAATGGTCACAAGTAAAATACACTAATGACTAAGACATAACTTTACCAGCAGCAGCCTTAGTTCTAGCTGATTTTTTTTTTTACCAATCTTTTTCTTTTCCAGCCATGGCTGACTCTCTCTCAGTCAGGACCTTCCACAGAAGTACAAGTGCTAGGATTCTCTTGTCTTCCCTAGGTGAAAAATATTTGTCTAACCAGGTTTCTCATATATATTCAGTTCCCAGAGACTTCAAACCAGAGGTAGACAAACTACAGCCTGCGGGACCATCCTGCCTGGCTCTTGAGCCACCGGCCCCTCCCCTGCTGTCCCCTCTCCCCCGCAGCCTCAGCTCACCATGCCATCAGCACTCTGGGTGGTGGGGCTTCAAACCCTGTAGCTGAAGGATCCATCTTTTTCCTCTTGCAAGAGCTCTGGCCGTTTGTGTCTGTCCAGTGAGGGATGTCAAGATGGCTTCTTTTCTCTCCTTATATCTTCCCAAACTCATTGTTTTGTCCCCAGATTCAGGGTGATTGTGTGCTGTTCTTCCCTTTCTGTGGGCTTCCCATGCCCTGCTGATTTGTATGCCAATTAGGTTTCCATTGTTTTTGGTCATACCCTGCTTAATTTCATTGGAGATAACTACCTTCCTTCCTGTCCGGGTGAAAATCTGTGAATATTCATAATTCCTCATATAGTTTGAATACATACATTTTACAATGATTTCAGTCACCAGTGCATCATTAGCTTTCATAAGAGACCTTAACTGACACACTTTTATAATACTATATACCATCAGTTGATTTGATTACTTATTTTGGGGTCAGACTCCTTCTCTTTATAGTTAAGAGACTATCTCCCCCACTTGCTAGATTGATGGCTTTGTTTACCTTTTTTGTAAACAAGCACCAGCAAGATACCAGCAAGATGGTGGTTGTGGCAGTCTCTCATGAGTGACACCAATCTTCTCAAGAGACCTCTGGAAAAAAGAGTCTGTATAGGAATGAAGAGGAAAGCCTTGCACCCCTATTTGGGAGACCAAGGCAAGATCTTCATCAAAACCCTCTTCCAAATCACTCTGTAGCAGTGGAGCATGGGAAGAAACATGGGTGAACCATCTGGGAAATATGAGATTCCCTGAGAAAAAAAGATGCACCTGGAGTGTCTGTCACTGAAATTGCCTCCTGGCACAACAGGAAACATTTGAAACCAGGAGAACTGGGCATGCCCTTTCAGTAAAGAAAAAACTCCCAGGAGGGGAGAAACTATCTAAAAGCTGCTGTTACTACTACTGCTAAGTACTAACTACTACTAAGAAAAACTATAATAAACTAAGTACTAAAAGAGCTAAGGGGACACATTTAACGTAAAACTCAACATGGATAAGTGCTAAGGCTCCTTCTCAGGCCCAGGAGGTTGAAAAGGAACAGATGGCGCATCACTCATGCAGTGCTGTATGCCCCATAAAAGAGTCATCCCCCTGTACAAAGAGGGACATTCCAGTAGTTCAGCGCTCTTGTAATAGTGCCCATATCATAGTTCTACCAGGCTACCAGTGCGGGGTGGGTTGGGGTGAAGGGAGGAGACAAGGAGTCAGGGGAAAAGGGTTATGATCGCAGATATCCTATGTCCTAGCAATCTCCATTTACTGTAACATCCCTCAGAGGTTGTTGGCAGCCAGCACACCTGTGAGCGACACCACTGAAATGTAGCCACCTCTGGCAGAGACAGTGCTTCAGTGATGGGAGGGGAAATAAATATAGGGCAGACTCTCATAGTTAAAAATCCCTTGAATCTTTACAGCAAGATTGTGAAGCCCAATACAGCTGTTTTGTGCTGCTGTGCACAAAACCCAGCTCAACCAGCTACCTAGAGAGTCTCCTGGGGTAGAACTGAGCTGGGACACTCACCCCTATGCTCCCACCAACCTACCCCTGGCCTGCAGGGCATGGTGGTGTGGGAAAGGGTATGGCCAGAGTGCTGCTACACTGCAAGAATCCCGGACTTCAGAACAGTTGTTTTGGGGCCATCGCAGCTGGGCATAATTTACAGCATCCCTGAGTCTGCTACTGAAAGTTATGCAAAGCTCTGGTGCAGTTGAGGACCTATTCCTTAGTGTCTATGTGGTGCCGATGGGAACACGGTTTTTAAGGTGTCAGCTAAAAGACCGACCCACACACAGAAAATTGTATAGTGTTCCATTAATTGATGTCTGAAAAGGTGGCTGAGTCGCTGTTGCTTGTTTCTTATGCAATGAGCTTTCTATAACATTTTGAACTTTCAGTCATGTGCCTTGATGACTAGACTCAATCATCAACTTTAATGGAAAAAGATAAATTAGGTCATCTAGACTGTCATCCATGCCAGGCCAGGATTGCTCCTTAAAGTGGATCACTTCTCCCACTCAGTTATCTTTCCAGCAGTCTTTTACAAGATAGAAAGCAAGTTCAGATTTCCATTTGAATTTCATAATAGGAAATTTTGAGAATATCTACTTTTTTCAAATAAGTTACTGATAAAAATGTTAACATGGTTTAAAGAGAGCTGAACCCTCAAAACTAACTGAAATTTTACATAAATGAAGGGAAAAAAATCCTAACCCTCCTTGGGTCAGAGGAATGTTGCAACAAGACTGTTAGTAAGAGATGCGTGGGTTTTTTTGGTGCAGTGTTTAGGAAAACCAGGGGGACACAGCCTCTCTCTGAGCCAGGAAATTGTTTCTGTGACTCAATGTTACCAGTCAAACAATAGGTTTCCTGCTACAGCATCCAGCAAGTGTGCTGTTCAGCAAGACACCGGCATTTGTGAGACTATTAGCTGGTCCCCATCAGAAGACTAATGCTTGTGTAACCCTTCTGCCAGGATGGTTAACAGCAGCAAAAAAGGGCTGAGGTCAATATAGCTTATGTTCCTCTTGACAAATAACTAAACTGTTTTGAACCCCACCCAGAAACTTGGAAAAACAACCATCTCTCTCCTTGCGTGCCTCTAACAGGCAGAGCTTCTCCTCTCACAACCACCCAGAGTATGTACAAACAAGGAAAACTTTATTAGTGGAAAGAACAGTCCCAAACTTGGGAAAACACAGCAATATCCCCTCCTATTAATGCTGACAGTAGCCCATTTAACACCCTTCTCACCCACGGGTCAGAATGTCCTTAACCACATCATTGCCTGGGGGACAATGTCACCAGTGCACCAAACCTCACTCATGGGTTGGGTCAGTGAGGAGTAGCAGCAGCCTCAGGGGCCCTTTGGAGCTCAGTCATCTGTCCTTGTTTGGTCTCACCTGGAGATACTTCAACCTGACCCAATTAAGTGATTCAGTCTTGTTAAGTTTCTGGGTAGGCAAGGCTTCACTGGATTACACTCAGCTCTCCCGTTGCCCTCTACATCATCTTTCGGCATGAAGTCCTCACTCTCAATCATTTCTCGCTACAAAATACTTAGTTTGTGTTATCCTTTGCAACAGAGTCCTCTGTACTTTCTCTTGCAGCAAAATCCTCATAGAAAAGAAATTAAGAACACTAAGAACAGTTAGAATCCTTGAGCAGAGTCCTACACTGTCTAGAAATGAGAGCTTTCTGCCACACGATCAGAAATCTTTTCCCAGTTTCAGCTTCTAAAGAACCCACTGTCCCCCCACCCCTTACAAAATGCAAGTCCGTCTCTGCTTATGGTGACTTCCCAAGGGGTCACAAGAGGAACTGTGGGTAGGTAGTGTGCGCAAATGAAGCTAAGGGAGCACTTTTTCCTTTTCACCAATAGATGGAGTAGAGAGCTCTTTCCCCTATAGAAATTCTGACCATAAGGTTTATACTTACAGTGCTTAATGGAAAAATGAATTTACTTCCCCTGACATCTCTTAGATGTGGCTATATATAAAACAAGAATTCTGTATATGACTGGACAGGATACCCTCTCTAGTCACCTTAATGACTAAGCAAATTCATCCACAGATCCTTTTCTGAAGGGAGCAAATAGAACAAAGGGGGAACTGAAATAGATACAATGAATTAGTTCTCTTAAGAAAGCTCTAGAAACAACTCAGAACCAACCTCTCTCATGTTCCATTTTCTACTATGCATCAGATTTTGCTCTCAGTTAGTTACACAACTCCAGGGTAACGCCACTGAAGTCAGGGTAGAACAGTCATCTTTCTGTTAAGGAGCAGTTGATTCCAAAGTCTCTCTTGCAGAATAGATTCAGATTCCCGAGATGGGAATCTATTTAAATTTGGCTCTTCTTTACAAACAAACAAATCATTGCATAGCTCTTATTATAGTATTTAAAAATTTAAGTGTATGCAGCTGCCAAGAAGGTTAACTCCTTTTTGTAAATTATACTACATCCTGTTTTAAATGAAATTACCTAGATCTTATATTTTCTGCCATGACTGAGTGGTCCAGTCCAAACTCCCAAAGAAGTCAATGGAAGTTTTTCCATCGAGTAATGGGACTAGGAGCCCGAACTGCTGAGGAGTAGGCTGACGAGTCTTGCTAGAGCATCACATTAGACAGTCCGGCTATTCAGGGCCATTAATCGCATCCTGCTCAGAACCACCATGACTCCAGGTAACATGCAGGACATTGTGGATGGCTTTGCACAGATGGGTTTCCCTAACTGTGGAGGGGCGACAGATGGGACACACTTTCCTATTCTTGCACCACTCCACCTAGCATCCGACTATGTTAATCGGAAGGAGTATTTCTCTATAGTTCTCCAGGTGCTTGTGGATCACTGTGGGTGTTTCATTGACATTAGCACATGCTGGCCTGGAAAGGTGCATGATGCATGCATCTTTCAGAACACTGGCCTGTTAAGGAAGCTGCAGGCCGGGACTTTTTTCCCCAGAGTGAAAGATCACAGTAGGAGAAGTCAAAATATCCATTGCGATCCTTGGAGACCCGGTTTACCCATTAATGCCTTGTCTCATGAAACCCTACACAGGGAGCTTTGATAGCAGCAAGGAACAGTTCAACTATAGGCTGAGCCAGTGTCGAATGACTGTGGAATGTGCTTTTGGCCGTTTAAAGGGCTGCTGGCAATTTCTGTATGGGAAGCTGGACTTGGCCAAACACAGCATCCCTGTGGTTATATCCGTGTGCTGTACCCTCCATAATATTTGTGAAGGGAAGGGTGAAAGATTCAGTCAGGCATGGACCTCTGAGGTTCAACACCTGGAGGCTGAATTTGCACAGACAGAGAGCAGGGCTATTAGAGGGGCCCAGCAAGGGGTTGCAAGGATTAGGGATGCCTTGAGGGAGGAATTTGAGGCTGAAAATCAGCAGTAATGTCTGGTGCCCTGCATGTGAAGGAGTGAAGTGCAGTGCTTACAATGTTAGTAGGAATCTATGTTTGCTAAGCTGATTTGCAGTGCCTGTTTCTTTGGCTAAGGTATCTTTTACTTCATGCAATAATAAAGAATGTTTTCAAAGCCAAAGAATCCATTTATTGAAACGAAAATTCTTGTATTGAAAAGAAACACAATTTCTTGGGAATCAGAAAGGGCAAGGGGGTGGAGTGGGGTGGGGAACGGTACAATCACAGATTTGCATATGTCCTGTCTGAAGTGCTGTGCAATGAGTGCTGCACTTCAGGATGGCTATATTGCCTGGTGATGGGGGTTGAGTGCAGAGGGTAAAGGTCTAGTTTTCAGGGGTGGGTGGTGAAGATACAGGTGTTGGAGGCAGCTGGTGGCTCTAAGAACCCAGATGTTGGGGAAAGTGGGTTAGAGGTGACATGGGGGCATAAGGGCAAGAGTTTTGGGACAAGGGCTTCAGGGTGGGGGTGGGTACGGTAGTGCTCTGCCTGCATGGCTACGAGCACCTGGATAGAGTCTGCTTGGTGCTCCAGGATGCTTACCAGCTGATCCGTGCTTTGCTGTAGGTGCTCTGTGCTTTGCCGCTGGTGTGCTGCGTTTTCCTGGTGGATCCTGCTTTTGCCCTTCCTCCACTCGTGTTTTTTGATTCTCTTTAAGAGATTGATGCATCACTTGTTGCAGCATCTCTTCTTTGCTTTTTTTGCAGCCTCTTCCTGAGTCTTTGAAGTCTCTCAGCCTGTGATAACACGGACTGCTTAGATCTCAAGGTTGCATACGATGAAGGCAAAATGCAGCACTTAACAGAGGCAGCATTGTTTATGCCAGAGTAATGATTCCCCTGCACTTAAGGAGGGCACACACAGTCTACACAATAGCATAATTTTCCCGTCCCAAAGAGAGCGCACATCACCCACGGGAGCCCCAAAATGGTGAGTAAGGGAGACTGATTGTTTCACAGCTGTACTGTCCTCTGGGTTTCGTTTCACAGCTGTACTGTCCTTTGGTTGTCTGTGCCTTGGGGAGACCCAACAGCTGCAGGGGGCACCTACACTGAACACTGTCCCCACATTTTCCACAGGAGTTTGTCCTGGAAGATATCTCGCTGCTGAGGGTGACCTGGGAAGCAAGAGAGGGTCTTCTACTGCTATGCGGCTTCCGCCCTGGCCCATCTGCAGCTTGTCTGCGTGCAGCAATGGTTCCCCCGCCCCTCACGGCACAGTGGCGTGGACATGTTAGGCTGACTGGGACAAGGACCACGGTGGCTCTCCCAAGAAACCTGTGCAAGCACATTGCCCACGTTCTGGACAAGACTTTTGAAGAGATTACCGAGGCCGATTACCGCAATGTGATAGACCACATCAGTGCGCTATTCCGCATCTATGCATGAATGCAGTCCTAACCCTCCTCTCCAGAAGAGCCCGCACCGAAAAATTTCCTTTCTGAGGGAAAAAATAAAATAATAATAATAAAAAAAGGCTGCTTACCAGGAACCTGCTCTTCTATTTGTCCTCCACCAAGTACCGGCCACTGCAACTGGCTACCTTCCTCCTGGCTCGAGAAGAGCTCTTGGTTGCATGCTTCCTGGGACTCTGGGGTGTCTCCCTCCACCTCAGTACCCTCAGTCTTGCTTTCCTCCTCCTCTCCCCACTCTGAAGTGTCCATGGTGGTGCTCAGAGTGGAGGTGGGATCACCATCAAGTATCACGTCCAGCTCTTTGTAAATTGGCAGGTTGCAGGGGCAGCACCGGAGTGGTTGTTTGCCTCACGGGCATCCTGGTAGGCATTCCGCAGCTCCTTCACTTTAATCCTGCACTGCAGTGCATCCCAGTCATGGCCCCTTTCCACCATGGCCCTTGATATCTGCCTGAAGGTATTGTAATTCCTATGGCTGGAGCACAGCTGGGACTGGACAGCTTCTTCCCCCCAAACACTGATGTGGTCCAGCAACTTGCCATTGCTCCATAGTGGGGCTCGCTTGGCGTGTGGAGACACGGTCACCTAGAAAGATTTGCTGATAGCACGCCACACCCAGCTGAGCAAACAGGAAGGGGATTTTTAAAATTCCCAGGGAATATAAAGAGTGGGTCTGACGGTTGGTCACCTGAGGCCAGAGCAGTAGAGTTCGAACTGATGACCAGAGTGGCTAAAACAGGCATTGTGGGATACTGCCAAATACTTCTGGAGGCCAGAGTGCATTGGGTGGCCACACTGGGACCGCAGCAGTGGCGCAATAATGTTTATTCCTCTTGGGGAGGTGGAGTACCAGCAGCGCTGTAGCTGCGGAATACAGCGCTGTATGTGCCTTGCCAGTGTGGATAGGGAACGAGGTACAGCGCTGTGGGCGGCTTTATTGCGCTGTAACTCGCAAGTGTAGCCAAGGCCTAATAGTAAAGTCAGAGCCATCCACTTAACAAAAGAAAAGAAAAGAAAGAAAGGGTAGGTGCCATTATTGACAAAGGCAAATACTAGTACAGGGAAAAAAATAGTTTGACACGAAATTATGGTGCTTTTTTTTTCTCTTGTGGTTACTTCTTCACATTTATGGAAGAAGATGGTTAACGAAACCACTTGATATGAAATCACTGTGTGGTCATTTTTATTTATTTATTTCTAATTTGTCATAAAATTTCTTTTCTCGGTTGTAATGTCTACTAATTAATAATGCCCAGCTGTCCCTTCAGGTGAATGTTTGGAATGTAGAATACCTGCTAATGATGGAGTATCAAGGTCCAGGATATTGACAGACTCATCTTTACATTCAAAAATTGTGAATTGCATTACATTTATAGGATTCAAGTGTTTTTTTTTTTAAATATAGTATTTTTTTTATATGCATGGCTGACTTTAATCTATTTGGAACCCAAATGAAGAGAGGCCATCTTTGCAGGGGGCTCTTTCCCAGACAGAAGCAAATAAGCAAGAAATTCCTACAGCAAACACTTCCTCCCTTCCCAGGGTAGTCCAACAAGCAGGAGACCACCTTTATTACAGAGTAGTCTTCTGCAAAGAGATATGGAATGTGGGTGTATATAGGAAAAAGGCACCAGTTTTTCTAGAGAATGGTGGTTGGTGCTAAATTTCCTTGCAAGATAAACTACAGCATTGTTACAGAGCATCACATGCTACCATCCAACACTGATACATGGTACAAACAGGCAATGATGCTAAGAACACAAAGGATTTCCCCTACTCCCCTTTCATTCATCCTCCTTGAATGTAAAGATTTTGCAAAACCAAAGTTGGCCACAATCACTAATCAACGCAATACAGACCTATGCAGCAAGCCATCAGCGTACAGAACACCTATTGAAATTAGCAAGAACTGAGAAGCAGAGGGTTTGCTACATTAGGCCCCATCTACGAAAACCTAGGACCGGTTTAGAAGAAGTAAATATACTCAAGTCTATACACAAGTTCTGTCATTCTTGAGAACTGCAGAACCTACTGAAGGTGCCTGGAATACTCTAGTCTAATGATTCATGGGAAACAGATGCCTTTCTGCTCAAGCCAACCTGAGGATGGAATGCTTACTAGGGACAGACCTATAAATTGCTCAGGCCAGTGCAAAGGCTTAATTCCCTCCCTGTGGAACACTTCTGTCTCTTGTGTGGGGCAAAATTCTTCATTTGGGTGCGTATGACACTTCTCTAATACTTTCTTACTGGTCCCCAGGAAACCACTTCCATGACCTTTGTTTAAATAATTTTAAAAAGGTGTTACTTACCAGAGCTGCTTCCTGTACTGTATTTTTGGACCACAATCACCTACACTGTCAGAGGTAGTGATACACTCTTGATAAACCACAGAGTGCAAAGTATGTTATTTTTAAGGTTTGAAGAATGGATATGCTATACATTAAGCTGTTACACTTGTTTGACTTTTTACATTCTGATTGTGGAGGAAGATGTGTACTGTGACACCTCTACATGCCAGATTTAGGGCGATACATTTTACTAGTATTGTCCCACTTTTGAGAGAAGAATCTCAATAGGCTGGATGTTAACACTGAAATCAGGAATTTTAGCAATTGCAGGAAATTTCCCACTATCTCACAAAGCCACCATTCAGCGGCTTCTCCAGCTTCCTATACACCACCCATCTGGGAACACAAGAGATTACAGTGGCAGTAGCCCATGAGCAATCTCTCCCCACCAACAGCCCAGCAGGACAATCTTTAACCCTAAGTCCAGGCCTTTGAGGGTTGGTCTATACTGCAATTAGGAGTGAGCCTCCCAGCCTGGACAGACAGATTTGTGGTAGAGGGGCTCAAGCTAGCTTGTTAACAAATCAGTGTGTGTGTTGTGACTGAGGCTGGAGTTCAGGCTTTCAAGCCTACCTGATAGCAGTTTTCAGGTATCTAAAAGGGTGTCATCAGGAGGAGGGAGAAAACTGTTCACCTTAGCCTCCAATGATAGAACAAGAAGCAATGGACTTAAACTGCAGCAAGGGAGATTTAGGCTGGACATTAGGAAAAAGTTCCTAACTGTCAGGGTAGTTAAACATTGGAATAGATTGCCTAAGGAAGTTGTGGAATCTCCATCTCTGGAGATATTTAAGAGTAGGTTAGATAAATATCTATTAGGGATGGTCTAGACAGTATTTAGTCCTGCCATGAGGGCAGGGGACTGGACTCGATGACCTCTCGAGTTCCCTTCCAGTCCTAGAGTCTATGAGACACCCTAGGTTTGACACCGAGCTCCAGCCCAAGCCACAATATCCACACTGTAGGGCTGTCATTTAGCATGAAACTGACTAGCCACAGCATGATTTGTGGCAATCAGCTGCCAAACTCCCACCAAGAACAGTATTTACTAGGAACTTCTTAACTCTCTTAGCTTTTTTAGAAGAACTTGCAATATAATGGCATTCGGTGTGCTTGTACATCAGAGTGTTTGCTATGTAAACCTAATAAGCATGACGATGTGTAATTGCTAATCTAAAAAATAAATCACTTCAACAGGTAGCATAAAATCCTGGAAAACAAACCCAGATTGAACTACATGAATTAGTCATACAGATGAAGTCCACTATTTAAGCTGATAAATCATATCCTGTACTTAATGCAGCTTTAATATTAAATATTTGATTACTAAAATTGTTAGCAAGATTTAAAAATGCCTAGTCTATCAAATCCTCTCCAATGTGAAATTAATGCATTTATTTAGACCATACATTTAGAGACTGTTGGTACTGATCCTAATTGTAGCAGAATAGTTCTGTTCCAGTCAAAACTTCCTCAAAAGGGATGGTAGAAAAAGGTCAAACCTGACTGAGTTGGATTATAAAACGGCTTGGATGAAAGCAGCCTTCTGAGTTCCAAAACTCTGTAATTGTCTCCCAATACATACACTTAGAATATGCAGTCAGCAGATTAGGTCATGGATATTTTGTAAAATAAAAATATGATTTACAAATATTTTAATTCCTGATTGAGCAATTGTACTTGAGATGCGTACTTATGCATGTGTGGTCTCGCTGGCAGGCAGTTCAGTGGAGATGGCTTTCAGTTCACCCTTTCCACACTGTGTTTCTGCCTCCCTCCACCTGCACTTCTGGGACCAACGGCCCAAACATTTGTAAGTTTTGACAAAAACTTCCCAGCTAGCACATCTCCAATGCTGCTGCAAGGGTCAGACAGACCTTTAGTACTACAGTAGTGACATCACTGAAGATAAATTGCCATTTGTACATAACAAGAGGAAAAAATAGATATGTAGGGCAGTGCTTCCCTGCTAAAACATTTTTCCCAAATACAACCCAATGACAGGCTGTTTTAATTGCTTCCCCCAGATTCGTAATAATGCCAAAGGGTCCAGCAACTGCTCCAGCAGTGGTGAACTCCTGTGCTCCTGAAACACTTGGCTGTTTCAATCAGCCATTTCTTAATTTCTGTTTAGTTTCTTTCTACAAGTCAATATAAACACTTAATTCAAAGCTTGCTCTAGACACCATATGCTGCTTTCAGCTATACACTGATGAAGGAAAGGATGGTTCTGAGATGGCAAACTTCCTGCTTGTTTTATCTACACCTGGTTGTATAATGAATTGGCAGCCACTGTGCCAGAAAAATGAATGCAATGGAATATTAAACTGAGCTAAAAAGAATAGCAAACATTTTGCTTGAAGTTAAAGATTTTGAAAGAAAGCAGTATATGGCTGTTGAAAAGTTACTGAATTTTAACTAAGTTACCTCACCAAGATCCTAAGAAATAAATGGAAAGTTTCCTTTTTTCTCTGATGAAGTGAGTTACAGTATAGAGACCCCCAAATAGATCCAGGGCGAAAACAGGGGCTTAGCATAGAATAACTCTAACCTTTTGTTTATAGTACTCATGTCACTACTTTAGCAGAAAAATTAGGAAAATAAGAGCTCAAGTTTCTTAGAACCCCAGGGAAAAGCTAATTATTTCAATTTCCTAAATTATTCATTAGTGCACTAGTGTCATATAATAAACAGCATTCAGATGAATGCCAAAGAATGGTCCACAAATGAACATGTGGTGAAATGGAGCATGTCTGATAGCTCTGCAACTTTTAATGAGGTATATTTCCAACTTCTAATCTCTTTACACTTATGAGGAGGTATTAACAGCTGTAGAATATGAACCTAATAGTAGCTATACTCCTTTCTGGAATCTTGAATTTGTTGTTAGTTAATATCTAACAGCTGTAACTTGCAGAAGTGTCACCTCTTCATATGCAAACCATTGGAAGACAATTTGCAAAGCTTTGGAAGTCTACGGTCCACTTCTGATCTCACTGAAGTGACTGACAACTAGAGCATCATAGCTCAGTTGCCATTGCTTGAATTTTTATACCTCCAAGACTACACCATTAGTCCAAGTTAACATTTTCTAGTAATAACTAGTATTCTGCTACATCAAAATGAAAGACCTCAGTAAACTTTCCCCCCATCACATCAACATTATACTTAACTGTGGCAGAAATTAAGCAACAAGTGAAAACAGAACCACTGCATTTCATGTTGAAGCTATGACAAAACCTGTTCAAGATGACATACATGATCCATCTAAGTATGCAGAATTTTCCATATAAGAACACACTTTTTTATGTTTGATAGATCAAAAGCTTCCTTCTATAATTATTTCAAATGATATACATGACTTAGGCAGAACAAGCCTCAAAAGTTAAGTCTACTCCACTTTTTCCCCTGGGCTGGGCTACCTATATAATGACATTTCAAAGAATACTCCCTCACTTAACTGGGAACTCAATGAGAAATGATGTTTTTGAACAGTATTACCGACCACATGAAAAACTGTTATTAACCTTTCTATAACTGTTCGAGATGTGTTGCTTATGTCCAGTCCACGTTAGGTGTGCATGTGCTGTGTGCACCACTGCCAGAGATTTTTTTCCCCTCAGTGATATCCATCGAGCTGGCTCTAGCACCCTCTGGTGCTGCACACTTATGTGCTGGTATAAGGAGCACTGCTGGCCCTGTATCCTCAGAGTTCCTTCTTGACGACTAACTCTGATAGAGGGGCAGGAGAGTGGGTCATGGAATGGACATGAGCAAATATGGAATAGAAAATGGCAATATATTTGCCCATCTATAAAAACGGAAATAAGGACAACCGGGGAATTACAGCTTAACTTCTGTACCCGGAAAGAACAAATAATTAAGCAATCAATTTGCAAACATCTAGAAGATAATAAAGGTTATAAGTAACAGTAGCATGGATTTGCCAAAACAAATTTCAAATCAACCTGATACCCTGTCAAAGAAAGCTAACAAGCCTTGTGGATGGGGGGTAGTGGTAGATGTGGTATATCTTGACTTTAGTAAAGCTTTTCATACTGTCTCACATGACCTCATAAACGAAGTAGGGAAATGCAACCTACATGGAGCTACTATACGGTGGGTGCAAAACTTGTTGGAAAACTGTGCTTCACAGTTATGCTGGAAGGGTATAATGAGTGGGGTCCTGCAGGGATCAGTTCTGGGTTGGTTCTGTTCAATATCTTCATCAATGATTTAGATAATGGCATAGAGTACAAAGTTTGCGGACGATACCAAGCTGGGAGGGGTTGCAAGTGCTTTGGAGGATACAATTAAAATTCAAAATGATCTGGACAAACTGGAGAAGTGGTCTGAAGTAAACAGGATGAAATTCAATAAAGGACAATGTAAAGTACTTCATTTAGTAAGGAACAATCAGTTGTACACACACAAAATGGGAAATGACTGCCTCAGAAGGAGTACTGAGGAAAGGGACCTGGGGGGGTCATAGTGGACCACAAGCTAAATGAGAGTCAACAGTGTAACACTGTTGCAAAAAAGTGATCATCATTCTGTGATGTATTACCTGTTGTAAGCAGGAGTGTTGTAAGCAAGACATGAGAAGTAATTCTTCTGCTCTTTGTGATAATTAGGCTTCAACTGGAGTACGCTGTCCAGTTCTGGGCACCACATTTCAGAAAGATGTGGACAAATTGGAGAAAGTCCAGAGGAGAGCAACAAAAATGATTTAAGAACTAGGAAACATGACTTATGAGGGAAGATTAAAAACATTGGGTTTGTTTAGTCTGGAAAAGAGAAGACTGAGAGGGGACATGATAACTGTAAGTTCATAAAAGACTGTTACGAGGAGGAGGAATTGTTCTTCTAAACCTCTGAGGATAGGACAAGAAACAATAGGCCTAAATTGCAGCAAGGGAAGTTTAGGTTGAATATTAGGAAAAACTACCTGTCAGGGTGGTTAATCACTGGAATAAATTGCCTTGTTGTGGAATCTACATCACTGGAGATTTGTAAGAGCAGGTTAGACAAACACTTGTCAGGAATGTTCTAGATAATACTTAGTCCTGCCATGAGTGCAGGGGACTGGACTAGATGACCTCTTTGAGGTTCCTTCCATTCCTATGATTCTATGAATACATCTTGAAGAACAACAGTTATGGAAAGATTAGTAACTTTTTTCTTCCAGTGCCTGCTCATGTCCATTTCATGTTAGGTGACTCTCAAGTGTACCCAAGGAGGTGGGCTCGGAGTTCATGGACATGCAAATTGCAACACTGCTCTCCTGAACCTGGGGTCATCGAGCTTATTTGGGTCGTGGCATAGTGGGACCAGAAGGTAAGCACTGATGACCAGGGTGCAGCCCCGCAGATATCTTGGATCAGGACCTGGGCCAGAACTGCTGCTGAAGAGGCCTGAACTCTTGTGGATGAATGATCAAGATGGCTGGAGATGGAATGTTCACCTGCTCATAGCATGCCCAAATAAAAGAGGTTATCCAGGATGAGATTCTCTTGGCTAAAACCAGCAGGCCTTTCATCCTCTCTGCTACTGCCACAAAGAGTTGCGTAGATCTGCAGAACAGTTTAATCCTCTCAATTTAGAAGGCAAGGGCATGTTTAACATCCAATGAGTGAAGCCACCGCTCTTCTGAATTCTTGTGTCTTCCAGAAGAAAACAGTCAGGAAAATGGCTTGGTTGCTATGGAACTGCGAGACCACCTATGGCAGGAAGGTTGAACCCTGTTCCTTGAAGAACACTGTGTACAGTGGTTCTGACACAAGGGCCTGGATTTCACAGACCCTTCTGGCTGAGGTAATAGCTATCAGGAAGGAGACATCCCAGGAGAGAAACAGCATATGGCACAAAGGGAGGGCCTCTGAGTTTTGATAAGATCAGGTTTAAATCCCACGGGGGAAATCAGTTCGTGAACCCGAGGGTAAAGTCCCTCTAGCCCTTTAAGAAAGCAGATGTACATGATGTGAGAGAAAACTGACCTACTGCCCACTGGCGGGTGGAAAGCCGGAGTTGCTGCTAGGTGTACCTTGATAGATGTGAGGGCCAGACCTTGCTATTTTGGGATGAGCAAGTAATTCAGTATAAACTGAAGACCGGGTCGGAGGGAGACCTTGTTGGGAAGCCCATATCAAGAAATACTTCCACTTGGCATGATAGGAAGTCCTAGTAGACTGCATCCTACTACCCAGCAAGACCTGGTGAACTTGTTCCCAACAGGCTTGCTCTTCCAGGTTCAGCCATGGAGCTTCCACACAGTCAGGTGAAGGGCCCCAAGATTCAGGTGGAGTAAACAGCCATGATATTGTGAGATCAAGTCCAGGTGGGAGTGGGAATGGTAGCGGGGGTGCTACAGATAAATCTAGCAGTGTGCCAAACCAGTGTTGGCACGCCATACCAGAGCTATAAAAGTAACTTTGCCTTGTCCCATTTGATTTTCAGAAGGACCTCTTAAAGGAAAGTATCTGAAAGCGACACTGTCTGCACTGCGAGCAAAAATCTGATGGAATTTCCTGTTCTGCCTGGTTGTCAACAGGTCTACTTGGGGAGATCCCCACCTTTGGAAGATGAACCTGGCGACCCCTGGGTGAAGGGATCACTCAGCGTGAGAGAAGAAAGATCTGCTGAGGTGATCTGCCAGGGCGTTCTAGGCTCCTTAAAGATGGAAAGTCTTAAGGTGGATTCAGTGTGTCACACAGAAGTCCCATAGAAGTCTGGTACCGGAGTCAGGGTCTGGTGCTGCACAGTGGTGTGGGAGCCTGCCTATCAGAAGCAACCCAGTATGACCAGTGGGACAACGGAATCAGTATTGGAGAAAACCCTGATGTGTTCCAGAACAGCCATTGCATAAGCTACTTTCCACCTGGCCAGGTACTGGGGTGTGAGATGGATAGTGGTGGCGGTTCTGGAGATGGCTGTAGGGCTCCACCTAAGACTCCAAAGAACAGCCCTCCCAAGGTGACCACGGGGGAGCAGCATCCCTCACTTCTGCTGTTGGGTGCCAAGGGTCCGGGGATGACCTTGCAGAAGCAGAGATGGCTTACACCTGTAAAGGTACCAAAGGTCTCAGTGCCAGGAAAGAGTTTGGGGCATCATGTGCTCTCCTCCTTGTGCTATCAGAGCTGGTGGTTGTCCCATTGGGGTCAGCAGTACTGGGACGGATAAGCCCCTGGCAACTGCCAAGGCCCCTGGAATGGAAGGCGTGTGATTCCACTGATGCCGCAATGACTTCCTGGCGTCGGTGGTGGGCCCTGCACTGGACTCAACATCCCTCTGTGCAAAGTCAAGGGTGCCACTCTGAGACCAGAGGTGGAGTGGCCTGATGCAGGTTGCACTTCACTGTTCCCCTTCTTTGCCTTTCTTCTGCACTGGAACGCACCCTCTCAGACAGCTGTTTGTTTCTTCCTCGGCACTGGAGATGGAGAACAGTGCTGGGAAATGTGCGGTGCCAGAGGGGCACTCTGCACCAAGGCCAAAGTGCTTGGTGCTGAATCTGAGCAACTTGGCTCCAACGCTGGTCTAAGAGTGGCTACCATTAGGTTAACCCTCAGTCTAGCCTCCCCGACTTTCTTCGTAAGAGGCTTAAAGTCCTGACAACTCTGACAGTGCTCTTACATGAGCCTCTCCCAGACACTTCAAACACCTGGAGTGTGGGTCACTCACTGACACAAGGTTTGAAGCCCAGAGACAGGGGCATAATGTTATAAATTAGATCAATCCAGCTACATTGCGCAGGGCTGTGAAAAACTGTGTGCCCTGAGTACAGTAGTTATGTTGACCTAACCCCCGGTGTAGATGCGGCTAGGTCGATAGAAGAATTATTCAGATAGGCAGTTTAATGCAGGAAGTCTCTATACTATGGTGCTACAGTGGCACAGCCGCAGCATTGTAGCTGTGTTGCTGTAGCATAAACATGGCCTCAGCTACCATTGTGAAAGTTTAACATCTACTTCTAGTACGGAGTTCTCAACTGGGGGCAGGCCGCCCCCCCCCCCCCCCGGGGGGGGGGCACAGAATGTACTCTGTGGACGTGAGAAGCTTTAGGAAAAAAGGTTACTGCACACATTTTAACCACAGGAAAATACTAACTAGCAAAGCTGACTCCTCCAGAAATATCAGGTCCTCCGATGGCGCTTTGCATTTTGAAATTTCTGTTCTGTTTGCATAGCATTATTCAAAGTTGTTGCTATCTGCTTGTTAATCCATTTGCTCTGATATGGTGTGCACATTTAATTGTAAGCATTGACTACAATAGCAGTTTTGCTTTTGCTCTTATTACAATGGATTGTTAGCTCTTCTGGAATCAATGTCTTACTTTTAATATTTAGTGAGTTGCAGGTTTTTTTTTGTTTTTTTTTTAACTGGTAGATTTACTTGTGTGGACATAAACACAAAGGAGAAGGGCGCGATCAAATGTTTGAGAACCACTGGTATAGTAAAATAATGCAGCAAGTGTTAAATCACCAAAGGTCTAAAGGGTAGTGAGAAACCATGAGCACAAAGCACCATGAGTTTATGTAGGATAATTCTGCAAGGCTGCCTTTTATTTTTTTGGACAGCATCACAAAATGTTATTTGATTAAGGAAACGAAGTGGATGTAGTTAGCTTTGATTTCAGTAAAGCACTTAACATGGTTAATCAATTCTTGCTGGTTAAGACTGTTCAGATAAGGTAGAAATAGCTGCAAATACACCTGTTGACGCTCAGCCGAAACAGTAATGGTTAGCAGCAATGTAATTAGGTAGACATGGAAGGACATGACAATGGGATAACCACATGGATTGGTGTTAGGGCCAGTTTGTGATCAGTGATCTAGCAGAGGGTGTTAAAGTTAAAAAGTTAACCTACATGGGGAAGTGGACAAATTGAAGAGAGAAATAGAGACTGTTCAGAAACATGGACAGAAAAAACTGACTGTATTTGGAAAACATGCAAGCTAATGCGTTAGGAGAAAAATCTAGAGATTGCTTTACAGATTTCTCCATCCAATAGTGCTAAAAGTCACATAGCAGAGAGCATATTCGACAAGTTTAGCATGAGATAGAGTAGCAAAAAGACAAATACAATTGTAGGCTGCAGTCTGTGTTTCCCAGAGCAGGAAAATAGTTATTCCCTGAGGCTCAGGTCAGAGTGCATCAGGAATACTGCAGTAAAGTGGTGCTCATAGTCAAAAGAATGTGGTGGGATATCAGAGGAATTCAAGGGATTAGAAGAGATTTTTTAAAAAATTCTACATGCATAATTTGAGATGAAGTTACTCACCTTGCGCAGTAACAATGGTTCTTCGAGATGTGTCCCTGTGTGGATGCTCCACTGTAGGCGTGCTTGCGTCCTATGTTGATGATCAGAGAACTTCAGCCGCAGTGTCTCTTAGGCCCGTCCATGTGCTGTCCCCCCACATGCCCCACCACAAAGCTAGTCAGTGCGTGCGGGCTAATCCCCCTCAGTTCTTTCTCTATTGCAGTCATTAACAAGAACTCTGAAATAGAGGGGAGGAGGGTGGGTTGCAGAGCACCCAAAGGGGCACACACAGTGAAGAACCATCATTATTACACAACGTGAGTAACTTCGAGTAGTGTCCCTATGTGAGCCTCACTGTAGGTGACTCCCAAGCAGCACCCCTTCAGGAGGGCTGGGACTTCTCAGCTGGGTCAGTTACGGATGACAGCACTGTGGAGCTGAAATGGCATTGGAGGTGGAATCCCCACTGAGCAGTGTTCTAAAAAAGTGTGAACTGATGGCGATCCTGCCACCCTACAGATCTCGGAGATAGGGATGTTCTTGAAAAAGGTAACCTTGTGGAGTGTGGAGGGGTCATGTTGCAAAATTGGCAACATTGATGCAAGTTGAGACCCACTTGGAGTGCTTTTGGGCTGATATTGCTGAGCCCTTTGAGCTGTCTGCAACAGAAAGGAAAAGTCTTGGGGGAACTTCCTGAAGGCTTTTGGCCTGAGCAGATAAAAGGGCAGGGCTCTCAGAGTATTCAAGAGAATCTCCCTGTTATCCTGGTGAGGCTTGGGGTACAAGATTGGCAGGTTAATTAATTCACGTGAAACAGAGATGTTACCCTATGGATGAATTTTGGATGCAACCTGAGTGTAACTTTGTCCAGGAAAAATATTGTGGAGCGGGTTGGAGGGAGGATAAGCCATCAGAGCTGCTAACTCCCCTATTCTCCTGGAAGTAAATCGCTACCAGGAACGCTGTTTTCACTGATAGGTATGTTAGCAAACAGGTGGCCATCGGTTCGAAAGGAGGCTGCCAGTCTTTTCAGTATCAGATTTAGGTCCCATGTGGGGGTAGGAAGTTGAGGTTGTGGGAAGAGGTTTACTAACAGGTTCATCAACAGTATTGTAATTGGGTGTGACAGCACTGAGTACCCCTGAACAGGTCAGTGGAAAGCTGTTATAGCACTAGGTGGACTCTGAGAGCGCTTAGAGATTGACCCCTAAAGAGATCTGGACTATGCATAGTCTAGGA
Source organism: Gopherus flavomarginatus (assembly GCF_025201925.1). Lineage (NCBI taxonomy): Eukaryota > Metazoa > Chordata > Testudines > Testudinidae > Gopherus > Gopherus flavomarginatus. Next base: position 186,717,239 of record NC_066620.1, read on the forward strand.
TATGTGAAGAATCACAGCTGTGGGGGAGAGTTGTAGGACATGCACCAAATATGGAACCTGGACCATTTTTACACCCCACTATGTCTTAAGGATTTTCTACTGTGTAATAGAACCTTTTGTACCTCCCTTGAACAGGAGTTCTCAGATGTTGGAACCAAGTAGGAACCATGCCTTGAGGTAGAGATTCCCTAAGCTGGGATGCAGGACAGGTCCTCCCATCCTGCGAAAGGTGGTGTGAAATGGGTAGGAAAGGGTTCAACAGGCATGTCACGAGCTGTAATGAGTAATGCTACCAGGTCAGTCTCAGCCAAATAGGAGCAATCAGAATGTGACCTCTGTCCCTTTTTATTTTCAGTAGGACCTTTGACAGTAGGGAAAATGGAGGAAAGGCATAGAGAAAGTCCCTGTCCTAGAGAAGGAGCAGCAGCAGCAGCGCCCAAGGAGTGTTGTCCCATCTCTGCTCTAGAGCAGAAGCGTGGACATTTCATGGTCAGGTGAGAGGCAAGCAGATCTTTGGACGCTGTCCCTCAATGTCTGGGTAGGTCATGGAGTACTTTTGGGTCTACCTCCCACTCATGGTCATGCAGGAATTTGTGACTGAGACTGTCCACCATCAACAGTGTGTGTCAATTGCATAGCTTCATCACCTTTGCACAGAGGGAGGGAGACCTGTCTCCTGCATGATGATTGTAGTAGTACATACTGGCAACGTTGTCTGTTAGGCTCTTTGATCAGAAGGAGAAAATGAGCACAGAAATTCCTGATCACTCTTAGTTCAAGGAGATTCATGTGAAGGGATCTCTCTGTGGATGACCACTTCCTTATGCTATGAGGCCATGTAGATGTGTGCCCCACCCTATAAGCGTGACAGTGGTGAGGAGTGACAATGGTGGTTTTTTGTGAGAGGGGGATTCCTTTCCAAATGTTGGCTGGGTTCTTCCACCAGTAAGGAATTTTTGATCCTGTTGTTGGTGACATAAGTTTGTCCAGTCTGTCACTGCTTGGTCTGTAAACTGAGCTAAACCACTTCTGAAGGGATCACATGTGAAGCCTGGCATGTGGGCTTACCCCTGTGCACGTTTCCATATGCCCTAAGAGTTGGAGGCCAACTCTGACCGATATATGTGGGCTGCTCTGAACAAACTGTGCATGACCAAGGAGAGGAACCTGTGTTGAGGCAAGAGAACTCCGGACTGTGATGAGTCAAGATCAGCTCCTATGAATTCCAGGTGTTGCACTGGGACAAGGGTTGACTTCTGGGTATTGATCTGTAGGCCCAGTTCTGTAAACAAGTGCATTCATTGCAGCTTTGGTGACTTGCTGAGCCTCCTGGAGAGATCAGGCTTTGAGGAGCCAATTGTCACCAGATGGGTAAATCACACTCCCAAGGGATCATAAGTGAGTGGCCACTATCGAAACGTGGAAAACACTCGGGGCCAATGATACCCCAAAGGGGAGCACCCTGTATTGGTAGTGGTCTTGTCCCAGAGCGAATCAGAAATTGTCTGAGTTGGTAGGACTGGGATATTAAAGTAGGCATCCTGAATGCTGAGGGCCAAAAACCAGTCTCCCTGTTCCAGTGCTGGAATGATCATTGATAATGTGACCATCTTGAACTTTTGAGCCTTGAAAAACTTGAGAGCTCTGAGGTCCGCTATGGGTCTCCAAACTCCCTCTCTTTTGAATATTAGGAAATAAGAGCAGAATCCTTTGCCTCGTAGATTTTGAGGTACTGGTTCTATGGCTCCTAACGGAAAGAAACGACCTACCTGTTGTCATAATAAACTCTTGCGAGAAGGGTCCCTGAAGAAGGGCAGGGAAGGGTGTTGTGGAGGGGTAAGAAGGTATAATGGATCAAGTACAGAGTTTGAACAATCTCTAGGACCCACTGGTCCGATGTTATACATTCCCAAGCACTGTGGAACACTACCAATCGGTGGTCAAAGGGGTGTAAAGCAATGGTCAGCTATATCATTTGGGAAGGGGGTGGGGGGAGAGTGGTCTAACATGTCTCAACCCATCCGTCAAAACTGATATTTGGACATAGAACGTAGAGGGCTGGGATAAAGAAGACTGTAGGCTAGATTTGCTCTTGGGAAATTTGCCCTTTTTCTGTGGCTCCTAATGGTGTTGAGCCATATATTGAGATGTGTGGGGTCTATGCTGGGATTGGGAACTGAACAGTCTTTGTCCTTGCATGTCAATGCTCAGCAACTGGAGAGTGTCCCTGGAGTCTTTCAGGGTATGAAAAGAGGCATCCATCTTCTCTGCAAAGAGCTTTGTGCCCTCAAAAGGGAAGTCTTCAACTGTAGACTGTACCTCCTTCGGGAAGCTTGACAGTTGGAGCCAAGATGCCTGTCACATCACCACCGCCGTGGAGATGGACCAAGTCACCATGTCGACTGCACTGAGGGAAGATTTCAGCAATATCTTCACCGCTAACTGGCCTCTCCTGGACAATAGCCTTAAATTGGTCATGATGCAACTCCAGAATCTATTAAATAAAAATTCATTCAGTTTTGAATAGTTTACATATCAGAAAAAGAAAAATAACTATAAATAGGAACTAAGAGAACTATAGAAATCAAATTGAAGTAATATAGTCTTAATGAACTGCAAATAGCTCCGTCATGAGTCGGGGTGGATGAAGAAAAAAAATGAGGGAGGTTAGCCTCATGCTAGCCTTGTGGTGTAGCATGAGGAGAAGTGAATGTGTAGGGCCTAACTGGCACTGCTACCAAAGTTCCCTGATTAGTGCAGGGATACAAGCACACCTACAGTGGAGCACCTATAGGGATGCCATCTGAAGAAGAATCAGGCGATAACAGATTTGCAGCAATGGAATACACATTAGGCTGTTTCAACTCTTAGTAGCAAGGAGTACTACTTGGTATTTAACTGCTTAGCTTCAGTCTTTTACAACATTTCTATCAGTACAAGTAGTTTCATTAAGGAGGACATATGCCACAGGTTATACTTTGAGGATTATCTGTCCCTATGAACTATTCACATGAATAACTAACTTTCAGGTATTTTCATACAATTCATTAACATGTAAATACAAAGTGAATTCACCTGAACAATTGACTCTGTATGAGTTACAGGTTTGAGAAGGACATTTCTCCTAGCAAGATTTGCTATAATTCAGGTCTTAAGGTAATTGCATGGAATTGTTACAAAAACAGTAAGTGGTTTATAAAATGTAATTTTATTTAATGTTACTTTGCTGTTACATAGGGCATAACATTTTCACAAGGCTTTTTTGGGACTACAATCAATGATTAGCAACACACAATAGTGGTCCAACTCTCTAAATAACAATCACGGGACAAACTTGACACCTTCTCACATGTGCACAAATCTGCATGGAAAAGTACTAAATGTTATACTTGAACATTGAACTTGAATTGGTTTTCCCATTCCAGTGTATTAAGAAATGACATGCACTTTAGTCTGCCAAAAAGCACTGTCTGTATTCCAGCACTTCCATGCTGTTTCTAGTACATAGTAAAGTGAATACCAGAACTACAAAGGCAGGAGTGTAAGTGACTTTTATTGGGAAAGGATATCAACTTATAAACAGCAGCAACTGAAGACTGAGTAAGAAGACACCCTCATTTTCACGCAGACATACTGTAGCCCCTGCAGTATATTACACAGAAGGCAACTCAATTTGTAGTTCTCAATCTAAAAATGCCAAACTTTCCATCTGGCCCAATACTTCCATAACCTTCATGAAAAGAATACACAGTAGCATGAGAAAGTAAGTTACCGAAAGGAAACCCTGCAGAATAAGAGGGAATGTGGAGAATTAGAGAGCTATGTTGAACACTTTAG